>NC_090445.1:1174261582-1174561598 GCF_031143425.1 Pleurodeles waltl | reverse complement strand
TTTTACCCTACATATCTCCTTAACCTCAATGATGTCTCAACTTAATTTCAATCATTCGTCTCCCTCAGCTTCGTCTCTTTCATAAGCAAAAAACATCTTTTCAACAAAGCACTCCGAAGGATGCCCAGGATACCAATGAGCATTAGAGTGCTTTTCAGCATCAACATGGATGTGAAACACACTGTATAAAACACCACCAGACCATACAGAAAATTGGGTTAGGCTTAGCAAAGGGCGTGGAAAGGCCATATAACCCTTATATTACAATTAAGGCTCCCGGTTTTCCATTTAAATGGATTATTACACATAAATACAGATGGAAATGGATTATTACACATAAATACAGATGGAAATCTATTTTTCCTTTGTCTGTATTTATAAATATAAACGGTAAAATACTGCTGAATCTGATTCAGAGACTTCATGCTGCAACTGACAGAAGGTTGCCTCGCCTTACCCCTCTTCCTGATATGATCTTTGTCTATGCTGGAAACTCTTTTCTGTCCTGCATGCTCTCTGCCCTGCCCCCATAACTCTGCCTTCGCCTAATTTTGGTTCGATCCTTGCGTCACTGTATCTGCATGGCAACACTTCTCCAGCCCAGCCCCTATACCTTTTTGCCCTTTATTTGCTGGCACTCGCCCTCCTACTTCCTCCTTTCTACCTGTGCTGTGACAGGCAACCACCCCCCCCTCCGATTGGAAAGAGGCCTCCATCTTGCCTGATGCCACTTTGGTCCTCAGGCTTGCTGCCTGCCCAGCTGTCAGCTGTTTGTTGCTGGCCCAGTCCTTTTTATTTCAACATCTCTGGTGCTCCAGTGAGCTCTCTGCCTCCCCCCCACCCCCCAGGCGGTCCAAAGGTAAGTGATAGGGAGGGTTGTCTTGCTTTGTGGACTTGGGATGATTTTGTGACTAGTGCGGAGCGATGGTGGGGGGAATGTGCTTTGGCAGTGTCACTGTACGTGGAGAGAGGAGCGATCCTTCGCTCCTGATTCACACTGTGTGAATCAGGAGCGAGGGATCGCTCACCTCTCCGCTTACACTGACAATACAAAAGACCATTTGCCCACCATTACCTCACACTATTGAGGCAATAAAACTCAGAATCCGAGTTTTAAGGTGGTTCTTGGAACTCTGATTTCTATTGCCTCAATAGTGTGGGGCAATGGTGAGAAAATTGTCGCTTTTACACTGTGTGAATCAGGAGCGAAGGATCGCTCACCTCTCTGCTTACAGTAACAGTACAAAAGCAGTGCTTAACCTGTAAATAAAAATATGCCAGTGTCCAAAGCCCTCCTCTTAAACACATGGCTGCTGCAATTAAATATGCGAACACGTAATACTGAGGCAGAGTAATCCTGAAGCCACCTTGGGCCTCTTCAATCCATTTAAAGCCACTCCCTGCCCATTCAGCTCACTCTTGCAGCTTTCTGCTTTCTCCTTTTGTGACACTTTTTGTTTTTCTCTTCCTCCGTCTTTTCCATATCTGTCTTTTGCTTGCAGTAAATGCTTCAGGCAGAATAATGGTCATTTGTATTGTCACTGTAAACGGAGATGTGATCGACCCTTCACTCCTGATTTACACATCTCTGTGCCACCTTGAAACTCCGGCTCTGGGTGCTGGTGCAGATCCGCTCTAAGAGCTGCATGGCATCTTACATTATCGAATTTACCACTCCCATCCCATATGTAACTCTGTGAATTGTGCCCAAAGCAGAGTCTCCTCTAGGGAAGGTTGCTAGCCTTTTCCCTGTTTTTTTAGAGAGCCCCAGCACACAGACATTTTGAGGCATGGGCAAAGTGGGCTCTGGCCCAGGGCCCCCAGCCTTTCCGGGGTGCCGCTGATAGAGCCAGCTCTGTTCTGCAGAGTCCTACTCTGATGACCTTGAACAATTGGTAGACAGATTGTTTTAAATATCGTTTTCCTTTCATTTATTGTAATGTGTGTGATGTGTGAGAATATATTAGAGACAATTTGTGGAAACATGTGTTTATGCTGCATGCACCATCCATAAATAAAAGTTCACATATGAGGAATGGGAGGGTGTCACATAGATTATTCGCAGTAATATTAGTGAGCTGCTGCTGTGGTGCAATACTGTAAACACTCATGAATATCCTTGAATATTAGATGTAAACACATTAAGAATATGGAGGGTTGTGCCTGTGCACTGTCAGTTACAGTGCAATACAATATACAGATGTTGGTCACGGCCACACAGTTTTGTATTTTGTGGTTTTTTGCCATTCTGGAATGTTTCTGAACAGTATGCCCTATAAGTCAATAGTTGTGTGGCATCTTGACAGCTTAATTTAGCTGATAATGGATAAAAAGAATTCCAAATTTTTCTGAACTGGGGTGTGAGGGGCAAAATATGTTTTGCCTGAGGCCCTCAAAAATCGGCACCTGAAGTCTGTCTATTGTGTGCGGTCCAGGGTACTTCGGGTTGGCCAGGAGAAGGCCGGTGGAACCTGTGATTTAGTGAACGCTTCAGCTTCAACGCTTGCTGTAACAGCTCAGATTTCAAGAGTTTCCTGAGAGCATCAGCACTCTGAAAGATGGATTCTGTGCAGGAGTCTAGAGTCCCTAAACGGATAAATCCAGAGGTGGTTTCGCTGTGTAACGCACATGTGTAGTTTCTAACGTGCAGAGCTGAGGTCCCAGCCAGCTCCTGCAGGATCCCTTCTGTCAAAGATCATGTTCATGGTGTGGAAGACTGATCTTAATTTCATCAGGTTTCAGCGACGGTTTAGTTTAAGGCCTTACAAGCAACCTGGCAAACATTTATAACAAAGATTTCCAAAATACTTTTGAAATTAAACAGGAATTTTAAAATGACGAACATAAGTGTTTTTCATTAGGAGTCTTGGTGTGTTATTTTCTGTGGCTTGCAGTTGTTTACATTGTATGTAAAAAGTCTACATCGTTGGTTGATCTTCTACCAAAAACACAGAGCCTGGCAGTGCGCTTTTCTGGTTCTAGAAAATAAATCTCTCCAACATATTCTGCACAACAGGAGAAACTCGTGATAGGCCAGAAGAACATGTTCCCCAGTTTCTGGATAGAGTCCACAAAAACAGCAAATTCCCTCAGCACATAGGTCTTTTGGCTGTCCCCTGATTTACTATGGAGGAGATCAAGGTGGCTTCTTGTGCTGCTGCTGTCTTGTTTCGTCCTAAACTCCTGGGTGTTTCTGGGGAGGACACCTGTGCTGATTTGATTGCATTGATCCAAACATGCCTTGACTATGGCAGTAAATTCCAGTCCGTAATTTGTTTGCAGGACGTTTGATCCAGAGCAACTACTATTTGAATTTGATACTCTCTGAGAGGCATAGTGCAGGTCTTTAACAAAGACTACCAAGGGGTTTTCATTTATGTGTCAGGGACGGCAGTTCAAAGGGTCACAGGTTTATAACTGATCTTTTGTTGCTTACATGCACCATAGCATATCTCTTATTTGGTCAGACTGGGTGTTGACCACTGGTAACCAGGAAGGGTGCTGGGATTACTGAAAGCTGTGCAGTGGCTTGCAGCATCTGAAGCATTCCCTTGTTATTGGTCATAGAAATAGGTCTTTTGTACATCACGTAGCATTACTAGTAGGAAATTGACTTTTTGGGCAATACGTTTTGGAGCTGGTCTACAGACAGCTTTAGCTTTCTTGTCAGGCTTGTGTTTAAAAAAATCATAATACAAATGCATACATAGATAAATACATAGAGTGGCTTTCAGTTAGCGCCCTTCATCCATGGGTCTGTTCATTCACATTTTGCTTCCTCGCACTAAATCCCACGACTTGGGGCAATGGGGTAGCCCACCTTACCCACTGACTCGCTTCACTGTGAGTGACTGCATTTAGCTCTTGCACAACTGCTTAGAAAATCGTCCACTTCAGTGCCAGTGCTAGTAGGCCTATCTTTGCCTTGAGTTAATTTATTTTTGTGATCCATCAATTTTTACTTTTTTTTTTACAGACACATGTATATTACCTTTAAATGGCAGCGCTTTTACTTTTCACTACTTTTACACCTTTAATATATATTGAACAGCTTGCAGGTTTGACATGGCCAGAATTTCTGGCTTTGCCAATGCTTGTTTAGAATGTGATTAATTATGCACTATCCACTAGATTTGGTGATAATTGCTTGCCAGATTGGGCGGAGAGTTTTACCGTGTCATGCCATGCTACATAGATTCTAACTATTAACATTAAATTAACACACTCAGAGACCAAGCTCCAGGTGTAGACTTAACTCTGCAAAAAAGGAAAATTTACAAGTAAAAAAAAAATCAATATTCATTTGAATTGCATCATAGAAAGATTGCACCCAGTAATAGTTTTTTAGCCATACGGACCCAGTTTGAGGTGGGGACTAAATTGCTGCTCCCTGTACTGCTTTTCACAGAGTAAATGGTTTTATATGCTGCTTCATTTATTTGCTTTTACTGGGCTTATTTCTGCATACTGAAATTATTTAACAGCTTTTAGGAGGCTTGTAGCACCTTGGCCATGTTCTGTGCCGGTGACATTACCAAGACGCTATACTGGGTTACAGTATAGTCGTCCTCCCAGGCTTGGTATTTAATAAGCCTGGGAACGCGGACATGTTATCAACCATACGGACCCTGTTTGAGGTTGGAACTGAATTACTGCTCCCTGTACTGCTTTTCACAGAGTGAATGGTTTTATATGCTTCTCTATTTAGTTGCTTTTAATGGGATTATTTCTGCACATTTAACATTTTTAACAGTTTTTAGGAGGCTCGTAGCACCTTGGCCGGGTTCAGTGCCGGTGCCATTGCCGAGACAATCTAGTCGTCTTCCCAGGCTCTGTATTTAATGAGCCTGGGAACGTGTACGTACAGCGGATGTGCACAGCAGGGGGCTGAAGGCGTTCCCAAGACAAGCTCGCCTGACCCCGTCTGTGCCAAGTCCGGGCCAGGGGCAATGACCCCTGCTCGAACTACCCCCCAAATGGACTGCAGGGTCCAGATGCTGGTACTCAACAAGGGTAAGCCTGATTCATCCAAGATCCTCAATCTGAGACATGATTCTGTTGTTCCACACTATGGCCACTCTAGCTGGACTTGCCAGGTGACACCCACCATTTTAAATAGTGTAGTGGAGACCTCTTGCTCCACCCTGCCTCCAGTTAAAAATGCTACAAGAGTGAACTGCTTATTAGTCAATATACGCTCCTTTATTAAACATAAATTTCATTGTTTTAATCACTTAGAAAACTATGTCCCCCCCTACCCCACTATTGTCTTCATGACAGAGACCTGTGCTGACAAGAGTTCAGACCCGGGCCTGACGGAAGCCCTGCCTGTGCGCTACTCCATTCAGAGATTAGATTGTACCGGCAAGCAGAGTGAGACCTTTCTGTGGTCTCTTGTGACTATTTGGAAGTCCTATGCGAACCTTTCACGATAACAGGATGTGAAGCACTGTTTTTAAGGTGTAAAATCCCAAAGCAATCTTTTTTTAACTGTCTGCTGCTTTACAGACCTCACGGCTCTTAACTGAGCTTTTTAGATAGTCTGGGGAATATTCTTGAACTTTGTATGCAGTACTTGAATTTTACTGTTTATGGGGATTTCTAAGTTCAATTTGGAGGACATGGCCTGTAAAGAAACAGAGTTGATACATTTCAATCAGTTTCAATATCTCCTTGCAGGTGCACTTTTCACCCAAAAGGCTAGCCATGTTCTGGATGGTATCTTTTCGAAATAGCTGGATTTAAAAGTTGATGAGACTATACCAATTTCTTGGTCAGATCACAAGATTATCAATTTCAGCTTAGAGACTGTGTTTACATCAATAAGTAAACACGCACAACATAAAAATGTCCCGGCCTGGAACAACATTTGCATTCCAGAGCTGTTAGACACTCTTGGGAAATCACAGTCGCATTTTTTAAATGATGCAACACCCTCAGCAAGAACGTTCTCTGAGTGCCTAGGAGCTGCAATAATTAATCATAGCAGTGTGAAAGCTATTAAGAATTTTCGATCTAGACCTTTGGTGCCTTGGTATTCTCTGCAACTAAGAGAGTTGAAACAGAAATGCAAAAGGCAAACAAAAGAGTGGAGGAAGCAGTATCGAGAGGAAGAAAGAGTTAAATATTGTAACCTTACCCAAGAAGACAAAAATCTGATCATAACCGAAAAGACTAAATTATTTTTTGAAAGAATTTATGGTGCAAAAAACCCACTAAATAACATTTTAAAACGGATGAAATCTTGTGCAGAACACCGTCTGATTATACTCAGCTCCTTGCCAACTTTCCTGTAATTTCTTTAAAAGCAAAGTACAGAAAATCTTTAGTAAACTAAATGTCAAGGCTAATGCACTTGATCTTCAGCTTGTTCAATATAAGATAGCTCTAAGTTCTAACGCTTTAGTGAATATCCCCTTGCTCACAGAATATAGAGTGAGCGAACTGGTTGAGGTAACAAAATCTGGGACCCCTTCAGATCCCTGCCCCCATAAAATACTTCATAAGATAGTGGGAACAATCGTACCTCCTTTGACTCTGCTACTGAACACCATCTTGGACTCCAGATAGTTTCCCATAGAATGGAAACAAGCTTCTTTCCTCACGCTTCTGAAAAACCCAACATTAGACCCTAAAGAGGTGCAAAAACTACCACCCTATCTCGCGTGTACCACTACCAGCCAAGGTATTAGAAAAACACATAAACATCATTTTATCTAAATTTGTGGAGCAGAATAGATTCAGCCCAGTTTGGTTTCAGGCCAAATCATAGTATAGAGTCGGCCTTGGTTGTGGCCACTGACAAGTGAGAAGCATGTTGGATGCAGGTGGGCAGGCTGCCCTGATCCTATAAGATTTCTCAGAAGCCTTCAACACTGTTAATCACAAACTTTTGATATCTCAGCTGGTGGAGATTGGAATTGGTGGCTCTGCCTTGAAACTCTTCAGATACTTTCTCTTCCAGAGAGAACACTCTGTGGCTTTAGGGAATCTGGTTTCTAAGCCTTTTTCATTTCCCTGTAGAGTACTTCTGGGATCATCTTTGAGCCCTACACTATTTAATATCTATATGGCCCCATTAATTAAGCTGATTTGTTTCTTTGACTTTATTCCTGTTGCATTTGCAGACGATACTCAATTAATTGTATCCATTCAAGACAAGTTCCAAGATACGTCTTCTTGCTTTAACAGTGGCATGGGGGCTATTGTCCAATTGATGAACAGAAATAGTCTCTTGTTGAACTCAGAAAAAGTTATTTTCTTTGGGTAGACTTCCGCCATCCTGGAATCAATCTTGGTGGCCGCAAAGTCTGGGGACTCCTCTCTTACCGTTATCTACAGCTAAAAATCTGGGTATCATTTTCTACCACAATTTATCTTTTAATTCCCAGGTCAACAAATTTACCTAATCCTGTTTTTTCCTGCTGTGCAAAATTAGGAAGATGATTCCGTACATCCTTCTGGAATTACAGAAAACATTGGTGACGTCACTTGTACTATCAAGTACTATCAAGAATGGATTATTATACTGCCTTATATCTTGGCATTCACCAGCGTTCAATGAAAAAACTTCAATGCCTCCAGAACACTGCTGCTAGACTATTAGCGAAGATTCCTAAATTTTAATCTGTATCATGAACGCTAAAAGAGCTCCACTGGTCACCATTGAAGGAAAGAATCAAATTAAAACCGCTTTGCCTTGCTCACAAATTACTTTATGGTGCTGTTCCAGACTACCTAAAGAGACATCTCAATTGGTATCAGCCCGAAGGACAATATGATTCTCAGCCTCTAGAACAATCAATGTTCTGAAGTTTAGGAGATCCAACTGGGGTGGTAGAAGCTTGATCCACGTTACAGCCCATTTGTGGAACAGTTTACCAGAACACTTGAGAAGCCAGACTAATCTTCTGACCTTTAAACACATCTCAAAACCTAGCTGTTCTCCTGTTCATGATGAGTGGTTTAGCTGGTCCTCAGTACAGATCACGTCAATTAGTATGGTAGACATTCAGCGCCAAGATGCCACTGGCAGTCGCAAGCTTTATAAACTTAGCAATATCAATATAAAGCCACAAGTTCAACAGTAAAGAGTTGCAAAACGAAACATCCTTCAGCGTGAGGGAAATTATTCCTTCCCAGCCCACTTCTTGTCCTACTTACCAAGACAGGTTTGGCCATCTGGGCCCAGCATCGTACCGGCCCCGCATGTGCAGTCCGTGGCATCCAAGCATGCTCCCTGACAGTCCATCATGTCGCATATGTCATAGAAATCTGGAAAAAAAACGACATCATCATTACGTAAAGAAAAAAGCATCAGACAGGTTCGGATCAAACTCATCTAAACAAACAGAGAGGATTGTAGTCTAACTGGGACTGCAGTTTGTGTTGGTAAATGAGTAACATAGCCTTTTTGTTCCTCTTCCCCATTAAGAATTTATGCCAAGAAAAGGCAAACATGCTAGCCCATTAATATTTAATAGCATTTTACTTCTTCCTCTTTCCCTAACTATAAAACACTTACCTTACTACACAAAAGTCTCATTTGACTGTTTAATCTGTCTCAGACCGCTGCCTGGCTGCTTTTGTTTCCAGATCATTGTATGATTTTAGTTTCTGTTGTTGATTTATGCTTGTATGTGCAGAGGAGACATCATAATTCGGCAGGAAAATGTGCGTGTGTGTGTGAGACAGAGAGAGAAAGAGAGAGGGAGAGAGATAGAAAGAGAGAGTTCAAACATTGATAGTATGCCTGAAGAATACCCTTTAAATACATAACCTATGCTGCGACACAGTTTAATATTTTTTCCATTTTGTATGTGTTCTGTAAAGTGGAGACCTTGCTAAGTTTGAAACATTTTGATAAAAGAAGAGGATGTATATATATTTTGGCCCAAAGTCCTGTCTATTATCAAAGTCAAAAGATCTTTATTTCGGCACTATTGGAAAAGGTCAAAAAAGCACATCAAAACACAATACATTAAAAGACGAGTTAAAATGAGCACTCCAGGCACAAATATTATAAGGAAATTCTCTTTCTGACACAAATTGCTTTACGAATGAAGGATGCAACATTAAAAATCAAATGGTAGGGGAATCCATAGTGTACAAAAGGCGCATATCAGCTTTGGGGTCCCTGATATAATGTGCAAAAAAATAGGTGTTAAAATGTTCTATTTTAAGTTTAAATAAAACTGTCACAAGAGCATAAAATGCAGAGTATACTGTGGAAATTCCGTCACACAGGCGCAGAATTGTCACTGTATCCCGTTTGTTGATATTAGGGAAAAAGACAAGATGGTGTACAGTGCTCAACAGTAGTCAATTTGTAACCCAGGCTAGGTAGGTGTCACCTTTGTTTGTTTCATCTCTTCGGCGGAGGCACCCTTCCTTGCCCTAGCATCAAGCAAGGTAATCTTCATTCCCGATTTCTCAAGCATTAGGATCTTAGCCGGGTCTTGAAAACACAGGAAAGCCAAACACGGTCCTAAGAGTATTGTTGATGAAAACAGCCATGGGATATTAAGAATGTGATCAAGTTATAATTGCCTTTGTAAGTTCAGTCTAAGGTTGGGCTCATATAGTGCGCCACAAGGAAATGGATTTGGATGACAGAATGACTTCCAGATGGCTCAACCCTACTTCCTAGTGCAATAGCAAACTATTTAAAAAGGCATTTTCCTCAGCCTGTAAAGAGCTACTGTGCATGTGGTCCTACACAACCTTGCCATAGGTTGCAACAGATAATGCCTTTGTTTTATAGATGGGAAGCATTTCTTTGATGGGATGACTGCCAAGACTACTAGAAAATTTAAACACCCCCTCATAGACTCTTTTCATCTTAAGCCAGGTATTCCGGATATGATCAACCCAAGAGCCCTTCCCGGAAAAGGGGAAAATGTCTGGATTTCTTAATCTTTAATTTCCTGGAATCCATTAAGTCAGCAAAGGAATCCATTAATCTCTGCAACCAGACAGCAGTACTTGACAAAAGGAATAGCATAGAGGACTACGGGTACTGAGCGACCGGCAACAATTGGCGCATCAGCATGCAGGGATTTAAAGTATTGTCAACCCCATTTATAGAGAAAATGGAAAAGGAGGGCCAGAACTCACCCCTTTTGCACATACTGCCTAATTCTAAATGGAAAAACAAGGTGGCAGCCCACATCTGGGCATAGTCTGTGCACTTAGTGCGGCAATTTAAAAAACAAAAAGGTGATGGATGGAATGCTTGAATTAATCAGAGCCACTGGCAATCGCTTGGGCGGCATCCCAAACTATTGTTTTTTTTTGCATAGTTCTAAAAGGAGACAGTTTGCCTTTGGGACCAAATCAAACTCTGGCCCAGAGTGGCTCATAAAGCTGTGCAAGAAGGCAGGCAATATTCATGGGGCACCATAAGAAAGCAGGATATGCCACAGTATAGAATGATCCACTAAATCAAGCACACTAATGAGATCTACAGAACACAGATAAAGTGATACTGGCTTAGCTCTTGTATTTTTCCCAATCAAAAGTTCAGGATGTAGGCATTGCTTCACCGTCCCAAGTCCCTTCCTGAATCCATTATAGGCCTCTGACAGAATGGAATTGTTGGTTTCCCAATTCTCCAGTCTCCTTAGAATAATCAGACCCAGGAGTTTCGCGGATGAATCCAGGAGGGAAATGGGATGATAGCACTTTGGGTCTTCTTCATTGCCTTTGCTGTTTATAGGCACAATAATAGACTTAGCCCAAGAAGAGGGAATAAAATCCCTTACTGCCGTGTTGAAAACTCGAGTAAGTATTGGGATCCACATCTCTCTGATGCCTATGAAGGTATCAACTGGAACCCTATCGGGTCTGCAGGCTTTCCCTTTAGCACACTTATGCATTGCAGCCAAGATTTCAACTAACGTAAATACCAAGGGTAGGGTGCTCATAGAGATGGAACGCTAGACCAGGTTATCTAAGGCTAGTGATGGGGACCTTGGCCCACAGATGGATGCAGGGTAAAAAGTCCTTTCAAAGTGGTCAACCCAAGCCTGTAAGGGAACAAATAATGTTAGAACAGGACCAAAATCGTTCTTCAAGAAAGGGGTATTTACAATTCTACAGAACCGAGTTTTATCTTTAGTTTCGGCAGCCGGCACCAAATGAAGCCATACCTTTTCCTTTAGCTCCATTTTCCTGGCTGCTAGGGCATCATTATACTGCTTCCTTAGACGTTTAACAGAAACATGACGTCTTGAGACATGATGTAGAGCAGCCCTCAATTGTTTTGAAGCATGAGTACATGCATGATTGAACCAACCTGTCTAGCAGACAACCCTGTATTTATCGGATGACCCAAAAGGAAATTAAGGACTGCTGTAATCAGCTCAAAGGCTGAGACGATGTCATTATCCACAACAGGCGCTAAACATATGTCAAAGTCATTTGGCACTTGAGACAGAAGCCTCTGCATCATGCATGTGAATCAATTCCCAACCATCTTATGCGAACTCCGTTTGGCCTAATGGGAGCAATATGTGAAATCTTGGTGAGGACTACAGAGCAGTCGGCTTTTCGTAACACAGATAAAACTAGCGGGTTTTGATTGCTAACTGCTGATCATTTAACTCCAATGCTAAAGCAAGGTTTTCAGACATTTACCAGACCCACTATGATGAAAATGTTTCAATTCAGGCTCAGCAGGAGGAGAGTTATCAATAGCGGGGGGCGGCTGGTGTTGAGTTCAGTCCTTGAACCTGTGCCAAGCAGGGAAAAGCCTCAAACCCTGGGTGGTATGGGACCAGTCCCCACACCTGCCCTTTAAAGAGCCCGAGAGACGATGTTCCACGTGCTCAGTTTCTTTATTCAAGGCCCCCATTGTGTGTTTAATTAATCCATCTAGGCATGAAGATGGGAAGCTGGGAATAGTTGGAACCGATATTTTACATTTCCACGCTTCAGCCGGTATTTAGGTGCTCAGTTAGAGAAGGCACAATGCGCTGAGGACTTACCTGCCTGCAACTGTTCCAATGACCGGTGAGCCTTGTCAGAAAGCGGCACAAGCATGTTGCGTAAAAATCAAAGCCACAACAAATTCTCCTTGGTTTCTTAGCAAAAGTATGCAAACGCACAGTACAAACTTCAGAGACGATAACACACTGTTCTTTAGAATAAACTTTCACAGTACTTGAGGGTGTGGAGAAATAAAGGTGTAAGGTGGTTGTAGGAAGTTGGCTCAGTATATACTATTTCAAAGTAAGAAATAGTGTGCACAGAGTCCAAGGGTTCCCCTTAGAGGTAAGATAGTGGCAAAAAGAGATCATTCTAATGCTCTATTTTGTGGTAGTGTGGTCGAGCAGTATGCTTATCAGAGGGTAGTGTTAAGCATTTGTTGTACACACACAGGCAATAAATGAGGAACACACACTCAAAGACAATTCCAGGCCAATAAGTTTTTCTATTGAAAAATATATTTTCTTAGTTTATTTTAAGAACCACAGGTTCAAGATTTACAAACAATACTTTAAATGAAAGGTATTTCACCCAGGTATCTTAGGAACTTTGAATCATCACAATACCATGTACAGTTTTGGCAAAAATGGCAATAAGCTATTTTAAAAATGGATACCAAACATCAAGAGTTCCTGGGGGAGGTAAGTATATGTTAGGTTCACAGGTAAGTAAAGCACTTACAGGGTTCAAAGTTGGGTCCAAGGTAGCCCACCGTTGGAGGTTCAAGGCAACCCCAAAGTTACCACACCAGCAGCTCAGGGCCGGTCAGTTGCAGAGGACAAAGTGGTGCCCAAAACGCATAGGCTTCAATGGAAATAGGGGTGCCCCGGTTCCAGTCTGCCAGCAGGTAAGTACCCGTGACTTCGGAGGGCAGACCAGGGGGGTTTTGTAGAGCACCGGGAGGGACACAAGCAGGCACAGAAAGCACACCCTCAGCGGCACAGGGATGGCCGGGTGCAGAGTGCAAACAGGTGTCGGGTTTGCAATAGGATTCAATGGGAGACCCAGGGGTCTCTTCAGCGATGCAGGCAGGCAAAGGGGGGGCAACTCGGAGTAGCCACCACCTGGGCTAGGAAGAGGGCCACCTGGGGGTCGCTCCTGCACTGGAGTTCAGTTCCTTCAGGCCCTGGGGGCTGCGGGTGCAGTGTCTTTACCAGGCGTCTGGTTCCTTGAAGCAGGCAGTCGCGGTCAGGGGGAGCCTCTGGGTTCCTTCTGCAGGCATCGCTGTGGCGGCTCAGGGGGGTCAACTCTGGCTACTTACGGGCTCGCAGTCGCCGGGGAGTCCTCCTGTAGAGTTAGTTTTCCGCAGGTCGAGCCGGGGGCGTCGGGTGCAGAGTGGAAAGTCTCACGCTTCCGGCGGGAAACGTGTGGTCTTTAAAAGTTGCTTCTTTGTTGCAAAGAGTTGCAGTTTCTTGAACAGGGCCGCTGTTCTCGGGAGCTTCTTGGTCCTTTAGATGCAGGGTAGTTCTCCCCACCAGCACACACAAGCTGGCAAGCAGGGTGTCTGTGCTGAGTGAGGGGTCCCTAGGGTGGCATAAGACGTGCTGCAGCCCTTAGAGACCTTTCCTGGCATCAGGGCCTTTGGTACCAGGGGTACCAGCTACAAGGGACTTACCTGGATGCCAGGGTGTGCCAATTGTGGAGACAAAGGTACAGTTTTAGGGAAAGAACACTGGTGCTGGGGCCTGGTTAGCAGGCCTCAGCACACTTTCAAATCATAACTTGGCATCAGCAAAGGAAAAACGTCAGGGGGTAACCATGCCAAGGAGGCATTTCCTTACAGTGGTCTTCTCTTGTCGTAGCAAGCGATGGCCAAACAGTGTCCAAGTAAAAACCAAAAAGGAGTCCAGGCAAAAAACAAAAAGGCCAAGGGGGATGGCATTGCCATGCCTCTTTCTGGCACTGATGGGTGCAGGACGGGCCTGCACTTGGCCTGTGCTTCACCCTGGCATAGCCCCTGCGCATCCCACTTGGCTGTACTTGTGCTTTATAGCGCTTATAAGGAATAGCTGGGGTGCAGCGTGGACCTCCTCTGCCAGGCCCAATGAGTCCTGGAACTTGGAGTATCTTGTGGCTGCTACTGCTGCTGCTTTCATCCCCACAAGGCGAGACTACTGTGGGGCTTTATAGTGCTGAGGCACAGACGTGCCATTGCGCGGGCCTCCTCTGCCCAGCCCGATGAGCCCAGGGACTTGGAGTCCATTGTGGCTACTGCTGCGGCTCTTTTCACCCTCGCACGGTGGGACTGTTAGAGGTGCCTTATAGCATTAATGAGGCACAGCTGGGGCATTGCCCGGGCCTCCTTTCCCCGGCCCGTTGAGTCCTAGGAGTTGGAGTCCCTTGTGGCCACCACCTCTTTCACCCTCCTGTCTATATGTTTAGTAGATAGATCCTTTAGTCAAATCCCATGAGTGGTTTAATGGGAATTCCCAGGTACCAACCATTAAACGCCACTTTGGTACAATGTAGGCAAATTCTTTTAAGCAACTTTGCAACGCAAATTAGTATTTCTTTTGGAAAGTACATTTTCATATAAGAATTTGCTCCTGGTTGCAGTCAGGTTTGTGATCTAAACCATGCGCCAGGTTTTCGTAAATTCCCCTCCCTCATCTACTATTCTGTTTCTAATCCTTTAAATTGTTTACAGCTGAACATAAGAGGCTGATTTCTGAATACATTTTAAGAGCTTTATTTTGGCAAATACGTTAATTGTCTGATATATGTATTAATGTATGATCTCGCTCTTTGGACTACAAGTGAATTAAGAATCGCTTTTAGGGATTTTTAAAACACTGATCAATGCTTAACACACATCTAAAATGTAATTATGAATATAGCTTTGATTATACAGGTCGCAGTCCCCAGTGATTGTTCAGTACTATGCACTTAAAGACACAATCTATGAAATATATTGAGATGCAATTCAAATGGACAATATTCAGACCTCGGAGAGAAGCTGTCTTTAGCACAGCACAAATATTATGAAGAGGCACCTACAGCAAATGTATGAGACTAGAGCTGAACTGTATGTAAAGATGCTGTAATCATGGAATGAGGTTCAATCTTGTCGTTTGATGTGTGCCAAACACATACAGCTTGGAGTCACTAACCCCAAGAGAATAATGACCGCACACTTCAAATTAATTTTCATTAAATACAGAGCTTGTCATGTGTAGTGATCACTAGTAATGTGCAATGAATGGCTTTAATACTTAAATAATTGCAGTTTTACAATTTAAGGATTTCATATGGGCAACATGAGGTGGAATGGAATAAGTTTCATCAGAGAAAAAGTTGTACATTTTATTCCAAATAAGATGCTAAAGCAGAGAGCTTAGCTGGCGGAGGAACACACAGCATTAAGATGATGATAAGGATGTCAGAGGAACGGACAAATACGACATGAGAAACGTGTCATCATTTACATCAGATTGTGTGAAATTCATCAACCAACTTTGCTCCTACGTAGTAGGAGGGAATTGTAAGGGGTACCATTGGGAGGTTGGCTTTTCTGACCCGGAGTGAGGGACAGTTTGACACCAGAGGTGAATCCTGAAAGGGAAATGATTGTTGGACACCGTACTCGTTGAGGGGTTGTTGAGTGTAACAATTCAGTGTGTATTAAAGTATAATTCCTGTTAATGTACAGCAGTATGTTCATTCAGTTTTTGAATCATGGTGGAGTATATATTCCAAGAATTGGTAGGAACCAGTGCTTAGTTTGTGCTGGTTGTTTCCGGTGTGGAGCACTGGCACTTATTTCTGAGGGCCGGAGCTTAGTTTTCTGTCTCAAGCATTTACTGCGAGCAAAAGACACGTGGGAAAAATGGAGGAAGAGAAAAACGAAAAAGCGTCAGAAAGGGGAAAAGCAGGAAGCTGCAAGAGTGAGCTGAAGGGGCAGGGAGTGGCTGAATATGCATTAAAGAGTCCTGGGATGGCTTTAGGATTACGCTGCCTCAGTATTATCTGCTCACACTTTTAATTGCAGCAGCAGCATGTTTAAGAGAAGAGCTTTGAGCACTGGCACCTTTTTATTTACAAATTAAGCACTGGTAGGAGCCAATACCAGGCCAGTAGTTGAGGAGTAAATGTGAATGAATATAAAAAGATTTAAATTCATTGCCATAACTAATGACAAACTCTGAATGGGTACAACCTTTTGAGAGTCTTTTGATAGCATCTCCTTTAGAAGGCTATCTAGCCATCTTCCTAAATGATGATATTAGAATTATGAAAGTGTTGTTCATAACTTGGAGCCTTCAGCGACATAACTGTTTGTCGAGCTGAGGAAGGTGTGGTGGGTAAAACAAGTGTAGAGGTGAACATCTGTGTATTAATGAGAGAGCAAAGGCAGGCGAAAATATCAAAGCAATGTTCTGGGAATTGGATGCTAAATAACCCGCTTCTGGTTTTAAGTTTTAATGTATTAGTGTATAAGCAGTTTACTGGGTCTCTAGTGATACTGCAAAGAGAACTAGCAAAATCTCAAACTTCAAATCAAATGCCTGTGAAAATAAAGTAGCTGGTTATTACAGTGTCTTCAGCACAATCCTGGGACAATAGTCCCAGCACTTCTTAAGGTTTTAGGATGATTAGTAAAATTGGGACACTTTGATGTCTGGTTGACCCTTCACAGGAAGGCAGAAACTAGGTTGTAGTAATATCTTGCAGTGGACTTTAGTAGGGCACATGTAATTTGATCAACTGATAAAATATCTGGAATCAAAGAAAGGGGTTCCTACATTGCACTCTGCCCTTCTACTGTCTCTGTGTGTGATTTTGGGATCAAAGACTATATTGGCCTGTTAAGTTATCTATAAAAGATCAGTGCTCCATTGCTCACTTTGCCTGCATGTTGTGCTTTATAAGATATATAAATTACTGGCGGTCGCCAGTAGGTAGTTATAGTTAGGACTCAGTTTCCATATGAAGAGTGTTTTTAGTTTTGCCAATAACTTTGGTGTTGATTGACAAATCTCAAATTCTCAAAACTTACAATTTAATTGATTCAGCTGCTGTCTTGAAAGTTTCAGGGTGCTTCATCAAGCGGGGACCGAGAAAAAGGTGGGGTCCTAAAATGCATTGTCCTCATAAATTATTCCTTAGGGTCTTTAATACGCCTACAGCCCAACCCACTGAAAGGAATTACACCAACTTTGGCCTGTTCCGTAGATTGTGCTTTTTGTGATTTGGTGTAAATCCTTTCAGTATTTTTGGAGATATTAAAGGTTACAAAATATAGATATCTAAGGACGCGGATCCTCCATGGATCCAACTGACCCTGTTGCTGATATCTGATTGACTGTCAACACCTCAACAAGGAAGTGTTGGCAGCCATCTTGGCACTCAGCTTCAGCTGAGTCCACAAACAAAGCTAAAAAAAAAAAGGAAAACAGGCCAGGGGTAGGGCACTCTGTGCCCCTAGCCTTGGTGAGGGGGTCCCCAAGAGACCCTGCCAGGGCTAAAAAACATTTTTTTTAAAAGTGCGGTCTTTTCCTTTATTTCGGCCCCAGGTGAGCCAGGTCCCAGGGGCACTGGGGGCTTAAAAAGGAGAGGAGTGCTTGGGGCCCCCCTCCTAGAGCTTGTATTAGGCCCGTGGACAACCATCTCTCCGGAGCAAAACAGTCATTGCTAATGGGGGAGGCCCATACGGCCTACCCCACAGCCCCGGGGTCTGCCACCTACCTGGGACTAAGTATGAAATGGATGCAGGGGGGCACACGGGCCCGCAGCCCTGGAGACCACCACCTCCCTGGGGCAAAACACTAAGGGGCATATTTATGAAAAGTGGTGCTGCACTGAGTGCAGTGCCACTTTTCTCGTGCCCCTTAGCACCCCCCAAACACCACCGTAGTAGCGCGTATTTATAATTCGGTACACCATGGCGGTAGTTAGGGTGACTATCTTTATAATTTGTGATGCTAGTCCAGTGCTTTGCAGGACTAGCGTCACAAATTATGATGCTAATCCTGCAAAGCACCCAGATGCCCATTGTATTCAATGGGAGCCTCTTTTTAACGCCTGCTCTTAGGGCGAGAGAAATTAAGAGAAAGAGATTGCCAGAGAGAAGTTGAGAGAGAGCGAGGGAGAGAAGGTTTTTAGGTTTTGATGAATGATATACATAGAATGAGATATTTTAGGACAAATTGGAAAGAAACGTGTATTTGTCATTTAAAACAAGTGAGATCACCTTTCAGTATGAACCTTTAACTTTTGAAGTTTAAAATAAAATAAAGAAGGAAAAAGACCAAAGATGCACCTGGAGTAGAACCCTCAACTTTCAGTGTGATGGTCTGTGACCTTAACCATTACACCACAAGTGACTCCTTCCCCTCCTCCTTCCAGACGTACCTATGATATTAAGCCCACACATGTGATAGGAAAGAAACGTGAATGTTCCATCACTAGGAAGGTTTAGCAGTCAAAACACTGGCGAATAAACAAACACACTGCCAAGAAATAGAAGGATTTGAACCTTCAGCCTACTGAATGAGAGCATGAGTCATTCACCATAAACCCAGAAATTACTCTCTTCTGCTCTGCATCCAAATGTAACTATAAAATCTGTACCAAAAATCTTGCTAGTTTGACTCTGTGAGGTCATTGTATGGAGATACCATTGCAATGATAATCACTCTCTCTCTCTTCCATCTCATTATGGGATGGAAGGGAAAGAGAGAGTGACAGGACTGCGGGGGGATCCTCAAGGCCCCCGCACTCCTAGCCAGCTCCCCACATCCTGCGGGAGTCCGCATGCTCCCACAAGCAGGGAACTGCTCTAAATAGCAGATCCCTGCTTGCGGGAGCAATGCTTTCATCTGTTTCCCTGCACACATATTTCTTTGCATGGAAACAAATGAAAATGTCACTTTCTGCAAGTGAGAGCTTTGTGACAGCTTTTACTTGCAGAAAGTGAAGTGTTTGCTCTGAGCTCCAGCCAAGTCAGAGCAAAAAGCTATGTCCTGGGGGTGGGCACCCTGGGACATAGCAGGAGCCGGCCCTAGAGGGTGGCAGTACCTACAGCCATCTATGGCTCCTCGAGACAGGCCATTGGCCCCCCTCCAATGTAAAATAGCCCCAGAGAGGTGGTGGCCCTGGGATCTCAGTCTGCAACTGACCTCCTTCATTCTTTTAGCAAAGATCATCATCTTCGGCCCCAACAAGACAGCATGGAACGACCCCTGGTGGCCCACCACCTTCGGACCACCCCCAACACCCACCACCCACGCACGCAACCTTGGCATCGTTCTAGACTCATCTCTCTCCATGACCCAGCAAATCAATGCCATTTCATCATCCTGCTTCAACACCCTTTGCATGCTACGCAAGACTTTCAAATGGATTCCTTTAAAAACAAGAAGAACAGTCACCCACACCCTCATCAGCAGCAGACTGTACTACGGCAACGCCCTCTATGCAGGGACCACAGCCAAGCTTTAAAGAAAACTCCAGCAAATTCAGAACGCAGCCGCACGTCTCATCCTCAACCTCCCTCGCCACAAACACATATCCACCCATCTCAGATCCCTCCACTGGCTCCCACCTCACCGCCAAGACCTGGAACTCCCTCCCCACCAACCTACGCAAGACCCAGGCCTCCTAACCTTCAGAAAGCACCTTAAAACATGACTTTTTGAGCAGTAACCGGCACCCCCCCACAACGCCTTGAGATCCTAACGGATGAGTAGTGCGCTTAAGAAATTATCTGATTTGATTTGATTTGGTTTGATTTTACTCCAGCTTCGGGGAGGTGGTGGTACCCAGGGCTGTGGGGGGACCAGGCACCCCCCAATTGTATTTAGATGAAGCCTTGTGAAGGTGATGGTCCCTGTGGGTCCAGGAGGGCCAGGCGCCCCCGCATTACATTTGATTAGAGCCTCGGGCCCCAGTGGCAGTGCCCGGGGCAGCGAGGGACCGAGCCCCCGCACGCATTACCTTTGGTTAGAGCCCCGGGGAGATGGCAGACCTCAGGCTGGGGGGGCCTCCTGGCTCCCCACATTACATTTGATTGACACCCCGGGGAGGTGGCAGTCCCTGTGGCATCAAACTGCACTAGGAAGCGGGCCCCATGTGCCCCCTCCTTTATTTCAAAATGTCCACATACCTGGTCTCCCCGGGGACTTCTTAAAAATAAGTGCAGGAGAAGTAAGAGGCAAACATAAAAAAAATGCCTTGTTGCCTGGGGGTGGGGTCCCCGGCGCCAGAGTTAAGAGGTCAAGGTGACCCTACCCTGCCACTTTTTTAAAATCTTTTTTTGTGGGAGTCGGCTAAAGCCGAGTGCCAAGATGGCTGCCAACACTTCCTGGTTGAAGTGCTGGCAGCCAATCAGAGCTCTGCATTTCCCTGCACGAGCTTATTATTATTCGCAAACCCTTCACACCTCTAGATATCTATATTTCGTTTTCTTCTAATATTTGAAAACGTACTGAATGGATTTACACCAAATAACAAAACACCCTTTTTCTCGCCCAAGAGCTACCTTTCTGCTAAATTGGGTATCATTCTTTCGGTTCAGGCTGTAGTCGTGTCTAAAATCTCTATGGGAATTATAATGGGAAACACACGTTTTTTTTAACCCCCCCTCCTTTTCTAGTCCCCCACTTGATGGATCACCCTGAAACGTCCCATGTACAACAAGATTCACTGGAACACTTTTTTTGGGAAAATGACGTGAAGATTCATCAAACGGCACCGAAGATATATGCAGGCCAAAAAATAGTTTTTTAATGGCAACATGGTTCTAACTATAACTACCTACTCGCAGTATATTATATATATATATATATATATATATATATATATATATATATATATATATATATATATATATATATATCCAAAAAGCATTCCAAGAAAAGGACAGTCTTTTGCCATTTGTATAGCAAAATCTTCAATCATGGGATTGGCACAGTGCCTTCCTTTCCTTTCTGATCTGTAAAATGGCAAAAGCCTTTCACCACTCCAGGCACAGATTTACATCTTTGGAGTGGTATAATACCATCCAAGTCAACCTGGAATGAGCAAATGCAACCCCTGGCATGTTTCGCTATTGTTATAGCTCATCATAAAGGTATAGCTTTGTCCAAACACAAGGGTGCACCCAGTATAAGTCAAAACAAAACACTTTCAGGGTTAGCGTGACACATAAATTATGCAAAAAAGAAGATAGCACTCTAGGTAGTTCCCAAGTTTAGGTGGAGAGCTGCTCCAGTAAGAAACACCATGCAACATCACTGATACTCTAGATTGGCTCTCCTCAAATGTCTGTTTTTCTAGCAAAGTTTTTAAGCATAGGACTAGCACAGTGCCGTCCACACCGAGCTAGAAAGGGACAAAGGGCCTCATTATGAGTCTTGCAGTCACTAGACTGCCAGACTTGCGGATCGTGATCGGGCCACTGAGCACCTCATCACAATCCTGGCAGTCGGGCCACCTGGAAACCACCAGATCCGGCAGGATCAACTATCCTGGTTGTCTGGAGGTGGCGGCAGTCCTAATCCACCAGGGCAGCGCTGGGGATTATGACCCCTTTCTCCACCAGCGGTTTCATGGTCGTACCATCGTCACGAAAAGGCTGGCAGAGAACTGGTGCAGGGGGCCCCTGCACTGCCCATGCACTTAGAATGGGTAGTGCAGGGGTCCCCTGGCCCCTGGCCAGCACCATCTGCTTTGCAGACAGTGAACATTCCGAGGGTGCTGGTGCACCTTGTGCGCTACAGCATTGCTGCCAGAAATTGCTGTAGGCTGTTTCCTGCTAGGACAGTGGGCGGAAACTCAGGTTCATATACACCACTACAATTGCATAAACAAGTGTCTAAAATAAAATATATTCTTGAATGAATGATAGCTACCTGTACCTAAATGGCACAAACCCCAGAATCCTCTGAGTTTGAGAACCATCAGTTGAGGGTGGCCAGAGGAATTAGAATCAATTCCAAACCCATCTGAAACAGTAAAGCGTCTCTGACATCTACACAAATGTATCCTTTCCCCATGAAAATGCATTAGCAATTAAAGATACAAACTTCTACCTCGTTTTGTTGAGGAGGATCCTCTTGTTGCTCCCACCACCACACACAGTGAATTATTGCGAGCAAGGATTAAGTTGAGACTTGACTCCTATCAAATTGTCTATGCCAGAGCCCCAAACAAAGCAATTCTAAAAATATGGGCTGTGCTCAGTGCCATTTATTAGCTTTTGGTGGAGCAAAGAAGAAAGTTCAAAATTCTCTGCTTCTTTTTCAAAGCATGGGTGGGCCAAGGACTAAAATACTTACATACGGTCTTATTGTAACATACTCCCACCTTTTCCCTGAGGTCTAGCTAATCATACATGATCAACCAGATATGAGACACCTAGCATATGAAGTCAGACTGATTCAGGTGATGGGTGCATGGTCTAGAACGGATTTCATCCAAATCTTATAAAGCAAGCAAACCTGGTTGCTTCAAGAAAAAAAGAAAAAATGCCTTTTCAAGGAGGCATTCCCTTCCTGCCATAACACCATAGAGACTTCTACTTCCCTCCACCCTACAGAGAGGAAAGCCCCACTAGGTGCAGTTTGAGTGCATCCCTCTAATTTCTAGATATGAGTACCCCTAACGTACTGATTCGTTGGGATATGGATATACAATAGCTTGTTACAGATTATGCTTACTGCGCTAAGAACTGTCTCTTGCCTCAAGCTAGTTCTTTAAAAATCAATTAAATACACACGTCACTTATTTTTGTTGATTTGCCTGGACAAATTATTAGAATTGCTAATGTCTCTCCTAGTTTTTCATGTTGATATCATTTAGTGAAGAACTGCAGCACAGAAGCACCTCGAAAGCTGCATCCTGTAGTCTGTGCAGGCAGATGTCGGAGAATAGAAATAAGGTTCATTGGACTACTGTGTTTTAGGGTAGATAACTAGACAAATAGATTAGGTCACAGTATGAAGGTCCATTGAATTGATTAGCCTTTTTATGCAGGTATATAATGTTTATAATTGTTTCACTCTCTCGCCTCCATCCTAGTCAACATTTTACCATTAGACTTTTTAGCATTGTTCACCAGTTATAATCAAATCAGCAATAAAATATTCTGCAAAAATACTGTTGGGTGCTTGCAGGGAATTGTTAGATGTGACTCTTCAGTATTCTTCCCTTTTATTCATGATTTGTCTGGTAGTAAGATCTCTGATTACCAAGAACAGGAAGTCAGAAAGGCCTTGGAACAGGGGTGTGACTTCCACACGTGATTGGTGCAGTAGGAGCCGAACCCAGAGGCCAAAAGGGACCCACCAAACCCCGAATAATTCAAATAGCTGCCAGGGGGACCATTTTCTTCCAAAATAGCCACGGGTGGCATTTCCTTCCTTGCACTAGGGCCCAGGACACACTGGGTGTGCTACTGGCTCGGGATATAAAAAGCAGCATCACGAGATGCATGTAACTGTGGCAGTAGATGAAGTATATTGTAACAGCACAGGAATGCAACTCAAAGCTGAGAAAACGTGGAGCACATGGCAAACATACAGGGGGCGGGGGGGAATAAAGGAAAGCACAGGCTACCATGATCAAAAATTGTAAAAATTATATATTGAGCAAACATCACTGCACCTTCCTTTTTTAAAGAATTCCACTGATACCTAGCATAGTTAGACAACTTGCCAAGAATAAAAAAGGAGTGGGTGTAACAAAGAATTTCCCAGGGGACAAAAAGCTTGGTCTGTGATGTGACCGAGGGCCGCATTGGTGCCAGCAGGGAGGAAGTCAGGGGTTTGGTGGTTAGGGTTTGGCAGTAAGGTAGATGTAGGGGAAGTGAAGCATATGCATCTATGGGCTTAATTGCACAATATGAAACCAGAAAACGTGGGATTAATCCCAGCTTTCCACTTAACCAAATTGTGTGATCCTACACAATTGTTTTATTTCACTTTTCCTCCTTTTGCTTCATTGTCACATATAAGAGGACCTTGAAATGCATAACTTCAGAATGTCCAATATACAAAAACGTCTCCTGTGTTGTATTTAATAAACTATAATGTTGTTCATGTATGTTAGGAACACAGATCACCCAAAGAATGCACATCAGAACTGACTTGCCTTTTATTTCACCATTGGCATTGCAGGGTGAAGGGAAGAATGAATGTTTCTAAATTCATGTTTGAAAACTAGCAAATTTAAAAAATAATTCTCAATGTACTGATTTGATGTACTAAGTTGAAACGGTTCCGCATGTTAATGATATACGCTTTTTGGAATTTTGAAGAGACTTTATCACATTTTTACATTTTTGCTGCAAGATGTCTTTAAAAATGAAAGTGCTCCCCCCAGCCCAGCTACTTTCTTTGTTTTATCCTCAACCTTTACATAAATACTTGCCCATTTATTTAAGATCTTTTTGGTTAGTATTCAGTCCAGTGCTGCTGTTGACCAGAGGACCTCATGTAAAGGTCAGGAGGGAGGCATGCAGCCCTCTGGCCCCACATTAATGTATCACTGATTCAAAGCTTTCAGGCAAAAGAGGATTACATGCAAGATACTACACCAATTATTCAAGATAAGAGGAAGGTTTTCAATCATTTAACATTTTTTTTTGCCACGGAAGCAGCTGGACCTGCTCATGCTGTGTTTTCTCTAGCCCCGGGCCTGCACTGATGCTGCCCACACTCAGGGTCACACTGGCTGGTAGGGCAATCTGGCAGTGCTCAAAGGGATGTTCTAACAGGTGAGATCGCAGGCCCATAATTTGACTGAATTGTGGGCCTGTTGACATTCTGCTGGGCTCCTGTTTGCTGTTAATTTCCTCGATATTACCACAAATGTTGCATACAGTAAGCACGAAGGCAGCAGTCTCCCATACTTTGCAAATCAACTATACAGCTTGCATTTACAAGTTCAAAACTGGCTCTATTTGTAAATCGGGCCTTTTTTTGTAGCTCTCAGATTCGCTGATAAAGGCCACTTTTGTTTTGGTGTCCAGCCCTGTTTTGTGACCCAGTTCGTTGTTTCTCCTACTAGGCATTGGGCCACTCTTCAGCACACACGCCTCTGAAAGTGAATAAGCTTGGGCTCTTGATTAACCAATAGTGGATGTTCTGGAGGGCAGGGGCATAGGACTAGCTTGGTCAGTAAGATTGGGGGGATGTGAGCATAAAATGTTCCAACAACCATGCTGGCATATAATGTTAAAATACATTGCACAACAAGGAGGGCGCCCGAGAGGGGCTTAAGGGGCAGTGGAAAGACATAGAAATGCGGAATGGAAGAGAAAACACAAGATTTTATTAAAAAAATATGCAAAAATGTTGAAGACTTTCAAAACAGGGAGGGAAATTGTGCATTTTTGTCTGTGCATATGTAAAAACCTCTGGACAAAACTACAGCCACCTCACCATACCGATCTGAAACCACTTGTACCCAACCATTTATCAGAAAATATATTTATAAGGGGGGTGTAATATCCCAAACGCTCCCCTGAAGCTACCACCTGCTTTCTCTGGTAGCAGTCATATCAGCAGGAAATGGTGGTAGGCAGCAGAGGAAGTATGTGGGTACCATACATCAGGTGGCGTCCAGTGTGGCTTGCAGTCACCACTGAGGCCACTCGAGGCCTGCATCAGTGGCCCCAGGCTGTTCCCAGACTGCCTCTGAGTTCCCGGGACACAGTGGTTGGTGGCATAGCTCACCTACTTCGCAGAGTGCCTCGAGGAAGTTACTGGAGCTGGAGACGGTTGTTAGTCGAGAAGCGCGAGTCACATTAACACCCCGATTCACCATTTTAACCAGGTGAGAGAGTTAAAGCGGAGCCAAGCCTTTCAGTTCTATATACCGTGTACAATAAGTGGCATTCACATGGCACCTTTAGTATACATATATCCTGGGACATACTAGGGTAATCATAGTGCCATTGTTTGCGATGACCTCAAATGTATTCGGTATTGTGACTTATGGGGTATATCAGTAATGAGATCTGCGTACTCTATTGCATCATATCCGGTGGCCTTGTGATGCCTGTAACCCGTGGGTTATCTTGGGACACTGAAAAGTATATTCCTCTTTATTAACTATCACACACGACTGCGGGTCGAGGCGTTTAACCAGCTAGCTGGCACCTCTTGCAGTGTTCTTAAAGGCATGGTGTACCCAGTCCCTTTGTCACGCGTGAGACCTTCAGTTTCATTCTTCACCAGTGCGGAGGTGCTGTTGTAGGCAATGAACACTGTACCTCATTGAGATCCCTACTTCGATTTCGCTTTGAGTACTCGCGGATGATACACTGTGAAGGAGTGATTGAAATCCTACTGATGACTACAGCCATCATCATTACAAAGGACTAGCTTTGGGCAATTTCCGTCGATTTCTCCCTGCTCTGCTCTTTCCCTTGGCCTGGACGTGGCAACATCAATTAAATACTGCATGGGAATTTAACGGTTTCATAGATAGTACAGCTCCTCCGACCCTTTCAGACTTATTTTCCATTTAAGGTAAGTGCGGTACTGCATTGTAGCTTACCAAATCTACCAGCACTAATAAATGGCAGTCCACTGGATTTGTCAAGGAACACTCTTCGAACTATTTCAGCTGTCTGGACATGAGTTTTTGTTTACTTTGTCATTTCAATCACATTTTGATTATGTGGACACATCTGAGGGTATATGTGACCGTTGACTCCATTATACGAGTGATTCTGTGTACAGTAATTTGATTTACATATTAAATATTTTATGTATGTCATTTATAGTATTTACTGTCACTTAATGTCCCATACTCAGTTCAGACTAGAGTATAAAGACAATGTGTAAACGCAAATAATTCCACACTAAACCCACATGCTCAAGATACAGGCTAGGGAGACCCTAAAGCCTAGATTTAAGATGGCCTAGCGCCATTCCAACGCCACATTAGCATCATTTTTGTTACCATAATGTGGCATTAGAAAGCCAAAAATGCAGCACCATACTTACAAAGTGGCACAATGCAGGCACCACTTGTAACCCTTTCTGCTACATTATTCCTGCGCCAGGGAGGACGTAAAAATGGAGCAAAGAAATCTAACAGATTTCTTTGCGTCACCGTTTCCAGGATTTTTAACGCCTGCTCAGAGCAGGTGTTAAAAGGAGGCTCCCATTGGTTTCAGCAGGCCACTGGGTGCTTTGCAAGATCAGTGCCAAATTATTTTACGCTAATCCTGCAAAGTTCCGAACTACAATAAAAAATTCTGACACTAGTTCCCTAACTATCACCATGGTGCATCATATTTAAAATATGGGGAACACATGATGGTGTTATGGGGGCACTAAGGGGTGCACCGAGTGCAGTGCCACTTTTCATAAATCTGCCCCTTAGTGTTGCTGAGCCCATTACTAAAAATGCAATATGACTGATTATTACCCGGTACTGGGGAAAAGTCGTAACTTAGAAGGTGATTCTTTGTAGTTGTGTAGAATTCTATTTCATCCTTATTGAAGCCTTCTTCCTCTCTTAAACTGCTCCAGTTTTATTTCATCTGTCCCTGAAGTGGTCTCATGGTCCACTGTATTTCCCCCTCCACCTCTGGGCCAGCATTCAAGCAACCTGGTGGAGAGTGAGACTGCAGCAATGAAATGAAAAATACTTCTTTACTTGGCCAACTGGAGTCGAGCTAGCTCTCTGAAAATAAGGTTTCTCCACTCGAGAGAGTGGATCACCCTAATTCCACAATTAGGCTTTCTAATGAATCAACCTTATCTTCTATGGTAAAGTTGTTAACAAAACAGATAGCTATACAGAATCCATGGCGTACGGGGACACCCATGTCCTGGCAATACAGAGGCTGGCCGTGACTATTGCAATAGGCAACAACCACCTAAGGCCTAGTTCAGAGTCCAACCTCTATCCCAGAAGGATCTCTTTGAGAGTAAACTAGTTCAAAACACAGACAGGGTCACCCCTACCCAGAATTCCTGCAGAGTGGGACAAATAGCAAACATATGTAGGATATCGATTGCACACAGCTATACTTAGGGCACTTAGGGGCACATTTAAGAGCCCCTAGCTCCACCTTAGCACATTTGTTTTGATGTTAAGGCTGCCCTACAGTGGCTTTTCTGCCGCACCATATTTACAAAGTGGCGTAAGGCATGCATTGTGCCCCTTTGTAACCCCTTACGTAAGATTATGCCTGTGCCAAGCATAATGCAGGCAAGCACTAGGAAGCCCGCAAAAATGGTGCAGTGAAATGTAAAAGATTTTACAACGCCATTTTTGCCGCCATTTGTAACGCCTGCTCAGAACAGACGTTAAAATGACACTCCGTAGTAACCTATGGGCCTCCTTGATCTTTGCTGCACTAGCATTAAAAATGTTGATGCTAGTGTAGGAAAGAGCCACAATACTGTCAAAAAAAGGACGCTGTTGAGCTAATTAATGCCATGGTGCGCCGTTTTATAAATATAGCACAACCATGGTATAGTTAGGTGCCGGTAGGGGAGCGCAAGAAAAGTGGCTCATCATAGCTGGATTAAACCACAAAGGGATGTCCACATGGATTGAAAACAAGGAACGTTTTACACATATAGCTTGCCATATACTAATAATATCCCAAATTAATTGGAACCTAACATGTTTGAAGTAATTGCGATTCGAACGTCTGCACAGATACAGCCCATAATCAGACCCTAATGCAAGCCGATAACCAAAAACTAAGGGGGCTGAGTTGCGCTGTGTTAGCAGATTGCATAAGCAACCGGCAAATGCCACCAAAAAATACAACTTAAAATCAGGTAGTAGTAACCCACCCTGCCCATAAGAAAATTTTAAAAGGCAGATAGCACATCTATAGTCCCAAAGGAAACCACCTATGGCACCTTACAAACTCTTAAAAATGAATTTGGAACCCGAAGGGGAACTGCCCGAAATAGGTACAAAAATGTAGTCAAGACATTCATTTTAATGATATTGCAGCAGTTGACGATGCTAATCGCAAGCCTGTTCCAAAATTTTAGCTTATGGATGACTGAAAGTAATAAGGGTTCATAGTTCAATTTAACAATTGTATCAACCTGGGTACTCAACTGAACTCTGAGATAGGCTGCTATTGGTCTGACCCCTGCTATTGGAACATCCGGCTTAAAACTAAGAAGCGCTTGGGTTTTAGCTATATTGAGGTTATAACCAGAAAAGGTTCCAAATCTTTCAGTCTCATCTACTTGGTCCAGAACGGCTGAAGGATTGAAGGAGAAGATAGCAACATCATCCGCATATGCAGTGATTTTAAGCTCAAAGCCTCCGGACCGCATAAGGCTGCATGTCTCATTCTGCAGCCTCTATGTCTCCACCTGGTCAAGATCTCATCCATCATTTGTCGGATGACTGTGATGGCCCTGTCATTCCTCATGTATTGGTTTTAGGTCATAACCATTAGACACCGGGGTCACTCCTCTGCGTGTTCTTCCTTCACAAATTCCATTCCAAGCACCAACTCTCCAATAGCTCCCACTTGGTGGATGTTGAGCTGAAATTACCCATTTAGTGACCCCCAGAGGTGTAGACGGTACCCATTTAATGCATATCTTCCTTCTTTCCAGCAAAATTTTAAAAAATGGAAATTATTTGTGTTTCCTAAGTAACTTTACAATAGTCCCTTTACCCTCTAAGATACCAGAAATCACCAGTGCAAGGCTTACCTCTATTTCTGTAACCCAATATCTCGGATAGAGCCTTACCCACTTCTTGCCTGAAGAGCTGGATAGTTGTACACTGTGAAAACATGTGCAGATCATCACCCATCTCAACACAATACTTAAGCAGGTCTTCTTCATTCGATATCCCAGACTTGACAACTTTATTGTAGTCCAATAGACTCTGTGTAGTGTGAATAGATGAATGCTTTGAGAGAGGCATTGTTGGACCTGGTCCTTTTTGCAGGATCATCCCCAAACTTTTTATTTCCTTCCTCCCATCTTTTTTTACCTGTTTTTGTTGGTTTTAGGACTCTGGGCACTTCACCACTGCTAGCCAGTGCTAAAGTGCATATGCTCTCTGTCTAGGAGCCTAGGGCCTGTATATCAAATGCTACTAGTGGGCCAGAAGCACTGACTGTGCCACCCACATGAGTACCCCTGTAAACGTGTCTCAGACCTGCCACTGAAGTGTCTGTGTGGGCAGTTTGGAGCTGCCAGTTCGACCTGTCAAGTGCACCCACTTGCCAGGGCCAAACCTTCCCTTTTACTACATGTAAGTCAACCCTCAGGTAAGCCCAAGACGGGGGCGTGGCCTGCGGCCGATGAAGCCGCACGCCTAGAGCGGAGCTCCTGGCAGCCGTCGGTAGGCCCTTAAAATCCTGTTGATTTGGCGGCTCAAGAGCGCATCTGAGCGGTGTCGGGGGACCCTGAGCGACGGGGGTGCTGACACCCGCACTTTTCAGAAATGGGGAAGGCACTGCGGGCTGCACAGAGTCTTTAGACCCGGAGCCGAGACTAGACAAGATGGCCGCCGTGGGTCGAGAACGGAAGAGGCTGCTTTGACCGCGCTGTGCAAGGGAGCACATAACAGAATTACGTGCGAGCCGGATGCACCATTGTCTAAGAGATCTTGCAACCGGGAACCATGGGAGCGACCGTATTCCCATCCGAGTACTCCTGTGAATTATTGACGGATGGTGTTGGGGTGAATGGGGGCTGCGCTTGAGTTTACCGGAGCGGGAGACTCACTCCGTTGCCGTACACCGGCCCCCACGGATCAAACGAAGTGGCTGGAGTCTCCATCTGTGCCCCTCCAGCCCCCCCTCAGTAACAAGTGGTTGGGGGGTGTGACTGCGACCCCATTGCGCTGAGATTGCCCTTCAGCACATAGTTAATTGCTGCGGAGCGCCGCATGAGACACAGATGGCCCAGCTCTCATGGGCCCAGAAGAGAGTGGTAAAACGGGCAGCAGTGATTCTGTCCTGAGAGTTGTGGCAAAGTGAGGCACAGCCACATAATTCTGCAGAGCTATAAAGCTGCATCACCCCTGAGACCGGGGCCCCGGGACTAAACAGGGGAGATTTGATCCATATGGGCTGATACCCCCACAATTGCTGGAGGATCGAGCGGGCAGTGACTGGTGTTGGGCGGCTTGTCCCCTGGACTAATAAAGCTTTAACAACCTGCGGTAATTGGCGGCGCTTCGTCCCAAAAGGGAGGGGGAGATAGCATCTGTCACAATGGGCAAAACAAAAAGGAGAGAGGGCCAGGACTTGGTGGGTGTTAGTGCTGCTATACCACCTGGGCAGGCTACTAACACTGGGGTAAGCGGCAGTATAGCAACCCCTGAGACCACGCTGGACACTATACTCCAGGCAATCCAAGACTCCTGAGAGGCCCTTGCACACAAAATAGACACTCTGACGGTGGATCTCTCCCTGCTGAGGGACGACCATCGCAGGCTAACGGATAGAGTGGTCTCCAATGAAAGAACCCTGGAACAACTGGCCCCAGACCAAAAAGCCCTCTCCGCAGACCTGACAAAGCTTACCTCCTGAGTAAAATCACTGGAAACAAGAGTGGAGGATGCCGAAAATCATGCTCGCAGGAGAAATATCCGACTGGTGGGTCTTCCTGAAAATGTGGAACAAGGAGCGGCGAGTATGGAGACTTTCCAGGAGGAATGGATAAGAGAAGTGGCTCCCGAGGGTTTGTCCCCATTCTTCGCCATTGAAAGGGCCCACAGAGTGCCGGCTAGACCTCCTCTCCGGGGGCAAGACCTTGCCCAGTTGTTGCCAAACTGCTCCATTTTAAAGACAGAGATTATATCCTAGCACAAGCAAGACTGAAGAGAGAAATAACGCTGGGAAACCAACAGATAATTATCTTCCCAGACTTCACCGGGGAAACGCAAAAACAAAGAGCCTCTTTCAAGGATTCCAAAAGAAAACTCAGTGACCGTGGAATTCAATATGCTATGCTCTTCCCGGCTAAGCTGAGAGTATCATACTGCAATAAGACCCACTTTTTCACCTCACCCCAGATGGTATGGGACTGCTTGCGCGGGGAACGACCCGAACAACCAGCAGGTGGCGCAACCGGTCCAGCAGGCGAGGAACAAATGTGGCGCCCCCGCATCACCAGGCACTGCAGGAAATGCGAGACGCAGTAGACGTTGCAGCAGTTATGAGTGGGGGAAATCCTGCTTCGATTCAATCCTCCGGGGCCCTCTCCGATCATGACTCCAATTTTGGTAGCGCATCAGTTTCATCTCAAGAAACATCCGTTAGTATGCCTAAAGTAACCCCGAGATCCTCGGAGGATCTTATTTGAGTTCTGTGTACATGGGTGTTGATGATCTTGGAGAGTAGCTATGCAGACGGACAATAGCAGCTTATTTTACTGAACAGTGACAGATGTTTTGCAAGCGGTACGTGGGTCCTCAGAGGTAGAGGATTAAGGTTAACTCAGAGAGGCTCGCTACGGGAATCCAGGGTCTAGAGATCTTCCTCCTGACTGCATAACATAATAACCCGTGACAGATCCAGGGGCAGCTGCGTAACAATACTGATGGAACATGACTCAGTCTGATTGGGCCCCGATGGCACGCAGGGATGCTGACTCTTGGTCTTTGATGTGTCGTCCTACCTACTTAATGTTAGTTATTGCTTTAACAGTTTGGACAGGGATAGTTGCAGGTACCGGTCCTGGGGAGAGGGAGTTGGGGTATTGGGGTTTTAGTTATATGTGTTGCAGATTGTTTGCTCCCAGCACAGTGACATTTGCAGTATTTAAAACCAGGATGAGTACATTTCTGAGGATAAGCCCCACGCTGCCATGGGGGGGTAAGCAAAGCATGACTTTCCACACCCATACATTATGGATTCATCCTTGACTTACAAAATTATTACCTGGAATGTCAGAGGCCTGAACAGCATATGTAAAAGGTATAAGGTTTAGAATCAGCTTAAGAGAAGAGGAATCCATATAGCCATAATACAGGAAACACACCTCTTAGAACAGGAGGTCAGGGCCCTCTCGAAGAGATGGCATGGCCAAATATATGCGACAACTTATTCAGCCTTTGCAAGAGGTGTATTAATATGGGTTCGTCCTCGGGTGCCCTTCCAGAGGACGCACAAAATTATAGATAAGGAGGGGCGATATGTCTTGGTGGCTGGGAGACTGGAGGGTAGAGATATCACAATAGGGGGCATATATGCACCCAACCAGGAACAGGGAGATTTTCTTACAGCGCTCTCGCTGGAACTGGGGCCCTACTTCACATGGGCTACTCCGATAGGGGGAGACTTTAACTGTATTGCAGACCCTGAATTAGGCATGTCGCACCCCCCCCGCAGCGTTCCCAAACCACTAAAATGGCTAGACTGATCTCTGAATGGCAGCGACAGTAGAGGTTTAGTGATAGTTGGAGGCACCTCCACCCAACAGCCCAAGACTATTCTTTTCATTCCACACTACACGACCTACATGTCCTTGTTTCCCCTCTGATACAGAGCATAGTAGAAGCAACTGAGTATCTATGCTGCATTTTCTCAGGTCATAATCCCCTGTTGTTGTCATTAGCTTGGCACAGAGAAAAATCGAGCATACCATATTGGCGTCTCAGAGCAGAAATGCTTGAAGACGATGCATTCAAACACTCGATATCAGCTGCAATAGGGGATTTCTTTGATTATAACACGGGAACTGCGTCCTCCAGAGTGATTGAGTGGGAGACATTCAAAACGGTCATCAGGGGAAAGTGTATAGCGGAGAACATAGGGGTTTGTAGGACCTTAGAACAAGATATCCCAAAATATGAAGACTCCCTTAGAGACATTGAACGTCGTAAACCAAATAACCCAGACCTAGCCCCCCTTCTCACAGATGTCAAAGAAAAAATTGCAATGGCAACAGAACAGTTGAGCTGTTTTGATTACAAAAGGTACTTATCTAGCCAGCATGCAGAGGGAGATAAGGCGGGATCTCTGTTGGCATGGCTTGCGGCTCCACGAGATCTCAGGCCTCGGTAATGGAGATTGATGACGCTGCAGGCTGTCGTCTATATGGGCAGAGTGAAATAAACACCAAGTTTACTAGCTATTATTCTCAATTATGTGCCCCACCGGTGGAGGCTCTGAGCTCCTCCCAATTAAAAGATTAGATGAACTTGACCTCCCATGGCTGAGGGAGGAGGACAGACTGGCCCTTTCGGAACCAATCATGATTGCGGATATTAAAGCCGCAGTGCAAAATATGGCAAGAGGAAAGGTACCCGGGGCTGACGGACTCCCTGTGGAGTTTTGTAGTGTATACTTGGAACTTCTATCTCCACACATATGCACCCTCTACGCAGAGGCGAAGGAGAGGGGATCTTTACCTCAGTCCACAAATGAAGCCATCATGATACCACTCTTGAAACCTGGCAGACCGGCGGGGAATGTGCGCTCCTACCGCCCCTTATCCATGCTTAAAATGGACTATAAAATACTTAGCCGAATACTAGCTACCCGCCTTCTACCCTATATGATGACACTGATCCATAAAGATCAGTCTGGGTTTGTCCCCTAGCGTAGCACAGAACAGAACATAAGACGACTGGTCTCGATTCTACACTCTACATCCACAACCTTGCAAATATTGCAGTGGATATTGAAAAGGCTTTTGATAGCCTTAGATGGGATTTCTTGGAGCAGGTAATGTTGAGATTGGGACTAGGGCAAGATTTTATCCGTTGGACAAAGCTGCTCTATACAAATACTATGGCACAAGTACGTACAGGCAGGACTATATCAGAACCATATCTGGCAGGGGCACCAGGCAGGGTTGTCCCCTTTCGTCCTTGCTCTTTGCAATTGCGGTGGAACCGATTGCCCGAATGGCAAGATCGGGAACCTATTTTGAAGGGCTCCGGGTGGGAGCGCAAAAACATCACATTGCACTATATGCGGACGACATGCTGATTTTCTTAGGGGACACGGAAACTGGTCTGCCAGGAGCGATGGCTATGTTGGAGCGATTTGGGGGTGCATCGGGTTTGCGGATAAATTGGCAGAAATCTTCCATCTTCCCCCTGGTGGAGGGGGCCCGAGGGTCAGAGACACTCGATGGCCTAATTGGACCCCTACTACATTTCGTTATCTGGGAGTCAATATATACCATAAGTCAGAAGACTTACTGGAGGGGAATATACATCGGGCAATAAGGAAATTGAGAATTGACATACAGTTCTGGAGAACGCTTCCGCTGTCGGTCACGGGGAGAGTGGCACTGATAAAAATGATAAGGTTGCCCAGATTGTTGAACAATTTCTCTACTCTCCCACTGGTTGTTCCAAAGTCGGCATTCAGAGATATTAAAACCATGATGACTAGTTTCATATGGGGATCGGGCAGGCACAGATTGGCATTGGGCACTCTCCAGAAACCCACCTTAGAGGGGGGGACTAGCTGCATCAAACATGGAGATATATTATTGGGCAGGTCAGCTGCAATGGCTGGCAAGATCTCAATATGAAGAACAAGCGGAACGGAACACACAACATAACTCAGGTGGATCTTCTCACGCCCTCCTGAGCTTACTACTGAATCCAAGAAGGAGACAAAAGTGACTCCCACAAGTATTGCATATTGTGCGAGTGTGTTGGGAGTGTTGTCTGCAGCGCACACATACAGCACTCCCATATGCACCGGAAATATCAATAGAAGGTCTGATACGTATACCGGTGGGGGCCCTAGCAGGGATCAAGAAATTAGCGACATATAATATCACAGTACTTGGGGACCTGTATCATAATGTGGAATAACGTACCTTTGCTGAACTGAGGGAGCGTTTTGATGTCCCTGGAATGTTTCTTTTATACAACGCAATTATTAGGATTATACAGAGATCATGGAAATTAGGGTCTCACGAACCAACTATACATGAAGTATGCCAAATTATCTGTTCACAGGAGGGAGAAAGAGGCGCGATATCAGCATTAACAGGGCCTTACATAAAGACACATCCATTCCTTTTGACAAACTCAGTCTGACATGGCAGACAGAGTTGGAGACACCTATAGACGAGCAGAGATGGACCAGAATCACTACACACATATACTCAGTGACTAGGAATGCTCGCTTTAAATTAATTAACCTCTATGTTTATCACAGAGCTTATCTTACCCACCATACAATTGCAAAAATGTATGGTACCGGAGGTGGAGGTTGCCCCGGCTGCTCAGAACCGGCAGCGGGATTAGAGCACATGCTATGGTACTGTCCGAAAATAGTGCCCTACTGGGAAGAGGAATTTGGCTGTGGTTGCGGACAGGAGGCTGGGGCTATCTCCCTTGGTGGCACTATTAGGAGATTTTCCCCGCCCTCCTGCCAAAAAAAACAACCAATAAATATATTGACCTAGAATTAATTCTGGCCAAAAGATAAATTACGATACATTGGAAGGACGGTGGGGGCCTCCACATACAAAGGTGGCAGAACGCAGTGATAAAATGGGCAGAGGCAGAGGGAAATATATGACATCAAGAAGCAGCCACGGGGTGTGGGTCATGAGACATGGCAAGACAATGGGACATATTGTTAGATTGCCTCAAACATCCAAGTGACACACCCTCAGACCACTCGCGAGCAACTTCTGAGTTAGATACTGACAAAGACTCTACTCCATAAATGTACAACAAACCAAATCTGTTCAGGTTTCTTATTTGGAAAGACTATGATGTCCCCGGAATGACATGTTGTATGCTGGGGGCGAACATGGGAGGAGGGAATGGGGGAAGTATATTGTTTTTTCACATTTGGCAGATGTATGTTCCTTACTATCTTTATTTGCAAAATTATTAGAAGATATTTAAAAAAAAAAAAAGGTAAGCCCAAGACAGCCCCAATGGGCAGGGGTGCAGTGTATTAAAAAGGTAGGACAGACACTTGTGTGTTATACATGTCCTGATAGTGAAATACTGCCAAATGTGTTTTTTTTCACTATTGAAAGGCCTGTTTCTCCCATAGGATAACATGGGGATTGCTTTGAAATAAGTGCAGTTTCCCATTGGGAGCAGATGGAGATCTGGAGTTTAGGGTCTCTGAACTCACAATTTAAAAATACATCTTTTGGTAAACTTGGCTTTTAAATTGTAAGTTTGAAAATGTCACTTTTAGAAAGTGGGCATTTTCTTGCTTAACCATTCTGTGCCTCTGTCTGGCAGCTGAACACATGTCTGGGTCAGAATGACAGTTGGACTGTTTGTGAATTCGCTCTAGACAATCACACAAAGGGAGCTGAAGTGCGTCCTGCATATCATGATAAGTCTTCCTGGGCTAGCGTGGAGGGAAGATCTGGCACTTGAACCTGAATAGGGTTGTGCCTGTCCTTACACAAAGCAGTCTCTAACCTCCTGGAGTGTGTCTGGGGCCAGGACAGGGAGAGGAAGGGTCTTGTGCACTACAAAGACTTTCCTTTAAGGTTAGCTTACTTTAAAGGCAGAAATGAGTATACGTATTGGATTGCTGACCCCACAACTTCAGAACATTTCTGGACTAAGGACATTCTGCCAGGGAGAAGAGCTGGATGCTTGAGGAAGACCTGCCACTCTGCCTGTTGCTTTGCTGTGCCGGCCTGCTGCTGCTACTTCCACCCAGAGAGTGAAAAGACTGGACTTTTATTTTCTACATCCTGCTTTTCAAGGTTTTCTAAGGGTTTGAACTGAGCTTGCCTCCTGTTAGAAGTCTCAGCGACATCAAATACTTCATCTGCCAGCACCTGGGCTTTCTTCCTGAGAGTCCTGACTTGCCAAGTGCTGCCAAATCCAATTCCTGGGCCCTTGAAAGTGAGATCTGGTGAAAAACAAGAAGAACCAGGCACACCGACCCAAGATGACTCTAGAACCGCCGCCGCCGCTCCTTAAGTCTGCGCCGCTAGATGCATCCGAAGCTGTGGTCCTCGCTGAAGTGCAAACTGACCCCACAGGACCAATGCCGCTGCATCACCTCTGAGGTCCTGTGACATGTGAGTTCAGAGTGCTGTATCTCGACGTCCATGACACCCAACTCCCAGATAGCGCCTGAGGCCCTGTGGTGTGACCATGACCCCAAGAGATCACCTCATCGCTTCTTGACCCACCTGATTCTTGACCCCACCTGATCGTAAGGAACCGATGCCTCACCACTGATGCCGCATCATCTCCCTGCAACCGTAAGGAACTGACGCCTCACCTCCCCTCCTTCCAGTAAGGAACCAACCCTCACCGCCCCAGCAGCAGTAAGGAACTGATGCCGCACCGGCTCCAGCAACGCCTCACCTCCCCGATTCCGTGCAACGTCTTTGTTTCATCTTTTTTTAAAGGTACTGCACTTGGGGGTCTGTGCGACTCTGTGAATGGTGCCACACTCCCTCGCGAGTGGCATCAGACTGTTGGGAACAACTCTGTCAACGCCATTGTGATAGCCCTGCGTTGGAGTTATTGTGTTCCTAAGCACTTTAACCTTTAAAAATTCATATCTTTGTATGTGTGTGTTGGATTTTTCTCAATTTGGCCTTATTGTACTCTGATAAATACTGGCTATTTTTCTAAACTGGTGTGGAGTACTTTGTGGTGTTTTCACTGTGTGTGCGTGTGAATACAAATACTTAACACATTGCCTCTGAGATAAGCCTGCCTGCTCATGCCAAGCGACCAACGAGGTGAGGAGGGGTGGTCTTTGGTGTGTGACTCCCTTAAACTGACTGGAGTGAGGGTCCCTACTTGGACAGGGTGCAAAGTGACTGCCAACTACAGACCCCATTTTTATCAGGCATATTTTGCTGAGTATCAAAGAGTAGACATAGATCCTTGCCAGAAATGTGTTAGCTCCAATGTCAGCAGGTCCCTGGTCCAAATCTACTCAGCAAAGGTGAAGACTCCATTGATGCCTTCTACTTGCATCAAGTTCCTATTTCACTGCCTCCCTTTTTTGGGGGAACACACTTGTAGTTTTCTTCTCATTGAAAGTTCCCGCCCCCTTCTTGACACAACCCATGTGCCCCGCCAGCCAAATTATAGTACTTAAATCTGGATAAGCTGTTATTCGTAACCCAAAGCATATCTTCCCAGGATGCAAGCCTGCCATCCTTGATAATCGGGCTCCATCTATTTAATCCAGCTTTCTTCAGAGGTCTTGCTAATCTGTCCTGCAGACATTCCGGGGTTCCAGGTTCATTCCAAATCAGGGTAAACTACTATAGAAGGGTATCCCTAACACCCACCTAATCTGCATCCAAAGTCTGCATGCAGCATTCAAAATCTTCAATTTGACCATTTTGAAAAACTTGAGATTTCTAGAGTTATACAAGAGGTATTTAACCCCTTATGGCAAAGTTTTCAACATGGCTTGAAACAAAGGGACTTTCTGATGCAGGGTCCCTTCGCTTAACAGTAATCCTATATTCTTCATTTGAAAGGCCCAATAGTAGAGCTGAAAATCTGAGGCAGCTATGCCACCTTCAGATTTTTTCCTGCAGAGTTTTTTCCAGGGAGTTCTCATGCTCCTCGAGGATCAAATAAAACTGCTTACTACTCCCTGCAGTTTCTTAAGCCCTTATGCTCTAAAAGGTAACAGAATCATATTACAAATAAAAGTAGATTTTGGGAGTATCACCAGCTTTATAATATTAGTTCTCCCATGAATAGTGAGGGAGAGGCGCCCCCATGACCTCAGCATTTTCTTAGTATCTGTCATGACTTTATCAAAATTCACTCGAGGCCTAAGGGAACAATAACTCGTGCATCGCCATGCAAAATGTGTTCTCCAATAATATGACTTCCAATTTTTCATTGACATTATAAAAGTTGTCATGAGTGCTCTAATATCTGGGGTAAATAGCAGTGCATGGTGAGGGCACGAGTTGTAATTACCTTAGGCCACAAGTTATAGTTACTTAAAATAACTCTAACTATAACTGCTGAATTTCTCTGGTTTTGTGCAAGTAAATTCAGAACCTAATTATAGCGTCACTGTAACCTTTTGATTTTAAGTGAATTTCTAGTTTTTTAAATTCTATTTCCTAACTAGAACCTATAACATCCCTTTAACCCTTGCATATTATATAACTTATAGCTTGTGAATTCATAACAGTTATAATAAGAGTCATGACATTGGAAATTCCATCATTTCTCAGGACACAGTGCATGGTTGAATGTAGTGGCATACAGTGTGGTAGAATGCAGCGGCATACAATGCTGTTGGGGGAAGTGGCATACAGTGAAATAGTGTAGAGTGGAGTGTTGTAGAGCAGAGTGGAGTGGTTTACAATAAGATAGCATACAGTGAAGTGGTGTACAGTGCAGTGGTATATACTAGAGTGGTGTGGAGTGAAGTGGAGTACAGCAGAGTTCCGTACAGTGGAGTGTCATTGACTGGATTGACATACAGCGGAGTGGGGTAGAGTGGAATAGTATACACCGGAACTGGGGCCACAAAGTGGAATTTTGTATAACGGAGTGGTGTAGAGTGGAGTGGCATACAGTGGATTAGCATACAGTGGAGTGGCATAGGGTGGAGTGGCGTGAATTGGAATACCACAAAGTGGAGTAGAGTATAGGGGAGTGGAGTAGTGTGGAGTGGCATAGAGCGGAGTTGCATTGAGTGGAGTGAAGTAGAGTACAGTAGAGTTCCGTACAGTGGAGTGTCATTGATTGGATTGACATACAGCGGAATGCGGTAGAGTGGAATAGTATACAGTGGAACTGGGGCCATAAAGTGAAATATTGTATAATGGAGGGGTATAGAGTGGAGTGGCATACAGTGGATTAGCATGGATTAGCATACAGTGGAGTGGCATAGGGTGGAGTGGCGTACATTAGAATATCAAAAAGTGCAGTAGCATACAGGGGAGTGGAGTAGTGTGGCGTGGCATAGAGTGGAGTGGCGTAGAGTTGAGTGGGGTAGAGTGGAGTGGTGTACAGTGGAATAACATACACTGGAGTGCTGTACAGAGGAGTGCTGTAGAGTGGAGTAGCACACAGTGGAATAGCTTAGGTAGACTTGCATACACTCAATGAGCATATAGTGGAGTGACATACAGTGCAGTACCGTACAGTGTAGTGGCATACACTAGAGTGGTGTAGATTGGAATAACATACAGGGGAGTGGCGTAGAGTGCAGTAGCATACAGTGAAGCGGCATTCAGTGGAGTAGCATACAATGGAATAACAAACAGTGGAGTGGCAAACAGTGGAGGGGGAAGAGTGGAGTGGCATAGATTCAAATAGTGTAGCGCTGAGTGGTGTAGAGTATAGTTGCATACAGTCCAATCCTGTATAGTGGAGTGGCATACAGTGGAGTGGGGTACAGTAGAGTGGCGTGGAGTGGATTGGTGTACATTGGAGTGACATAGTGTGGAATAGGATACAGTGGAGAGTTGTAGAGTGGAGTAGCATAGAGTTGAGTGGTATACAATGGACTGGCATATAGTGGAGTGGCAAAGAATGAAGTAGTGTAGAATGGAGTGTGGTAGAAAGGAGTGCCATAGAGTGCAGTGGCATGAAGTGGAGTGGCGTACACTAGAGTGAGGTACAGTGTAGTGGCATACAGTAGAAGAACATAGATTGGAGTGTCATAGAGTGAATAGAGTCTAGTGGAGTGCCATACAGTGTAGTAGGGTAGAGTGGAGTGGCATAAAGTCGAATAGCATAGAGTTGAGTTGTGTACAGTATAGTTGTTTACAGTGGAACAATGTATACTGAAGTGGTGTAGAGTGGAGTGGGGTACAGTGAAGTGGTGCAGGGTAGAGTGGTGTACAGTAGTGTACAGTGGAATAGCATACTGTGAGGTTTTGTGGAGTTTAGTGATGTACTGTGGAGTGGTGTTTAGTAGAATAGCATACAGTGGAGTGGCGAAGTTGTGAGCAATGGAGTGTGGTAGAGTGAAATACGGTACAGTGGAACAGCATGCAGTGCAGTGGCATAGAGTGGAGAAGAGTACAGTGGAGTAATGGAGTGAGGTACATTACAGGGGCATATAGTAGAATTGTGTTGAGTGGAGTGTCGTAGAGTGGAGTGGTGTAGGGACATATACTGTATAGTGGAGTAGTGTACAGTGGAGTGGCATAGAGTGGAATAGCATAAAGTGGAGTGGCGAGGAGTGGACTGGCATAGAGTGGAATAGCGTATATTGGAGTGGCGTACACTGGAGTGGCTTATAGTGGAGTGGCACATAGTGGAATAGCCTACTGTGGAGTTGTGTAGAGGGGAGTGGCGTGGAGTGGAGTGCTGTAGAGGGGAGTGGTGCAGAGTGGAGTGGGATAGAGTAGAGTCATGTAGAGTGTGGAGGCATAGAGTGGAGTGGGGTATAAAGGAACAGCGTATAGTAGAGGGGCGCACAGTAGAGTGGTATGAAGAGGAGTGGAGTAGCACAGAGTGGAATAGCATACACTGGAGTCTTGCACAGTGGAGCTGTGTACAGTGGAATAGGGTAGAGGGGATCATCGTCCAGTGTAATGACGTGCAGTGTAGTTGCGTACAGTGGAGTGTTGTACAGTGGAGTGTCGTAGAGAAAAGTGGCATAGATACAAAGAGAATAAAATGGAGTAGTGTAGGGGAGTGGCATAGAGTGGAACGGGTGTAGTGGAGTGGCATGCAGTGGAGTGGCTTACAGTAGAGTGGGGTATAATAGAATAGCGTATAGTGGAGTGGTGTAGACTGCAGTGGCATAGAGTGGAGTGACATAGAGTGAAGTGGCACAGGGTAGAGTGGTGTAGAGTGGAGTGGGGTAGAGTAGAGTGGAGTAGAGTGGAGTGGCGTACAAAGGAATACCATATAGTAATGTGGTGTACAGTGGAGTGGCATAGAGTGGGATAGCATAGACTGGAGTCTTGTACAGTGGAGTTGTGTACAGTGGAATGTGGAGAGTAAAATAGCACACAGTGTAGTGATATGAAGTGTAGTGGCATAAACTGAAGGGTCATACAGTGGAGTCGCATACAATGGTATAGCGTACAGTGGAGTGGTGTACAAAGCCATGGTGTAGAATGGAGTGGGGTAGAATGAACTGGCATACAGTGGAATAGAGTAGAGTAGAGTGGAGTGGCATAGAGTTGACTGCATAGAGGGGAGTGAGGTACAGTGTAGTGGTGTACAGTGGAATAGCATAGAGTGCAGTGGCATAGAGTTGAGTAGCATATAGTGGAGTGGCGTGCAGCAGAATAGCGTACACTGGAGTGACATAGAGTGGCATAGATTAGATCAGATTAGAGTAAAATTTTATAGAGTGGAATGGAATACACTGGAGTAGCACAGAGTGGAGTGGCATAGAGTTGAGTAAAGTACAGTGTAGTGGCTTAAAGTGAAATAGCAATAGACTGGAATGGCATACAGTGGAGTGCCATAGAGTGGAATGACATGCAGGGGAGTGTTGTAGAATGGAATACTGTAAAGTGGAGTTTTGTAAAGTGTAGCACGGTGCAGGATATTGGGGTAGACTGTAGTGGTGTATAGTGTATTAGCATGCTGTAGAGTGACATACAGTGTAGTGGAGTAGAGTGGAATAACGTTGAGTTTGCTGGCGTACAGTTTAGTGATGTCATATGGAGTGGCATTTAGTGGAGTAGCATAGAGTAGAGTGGCATAGGGTGGAGTGTCGTACTGTGGAATAACATGAAGTGTAGCAGCGTAGAGTGTACTGATGTACAATGGAGTGGCTTAGGGTGGAGTAGAGTAGAATGGAGCAGTGTATAATGTAATAGCATACTGTGGATTGTCGTACAGTAGAGTGGCATATAGTCGAGTGGCGTAGAGTGGAGTGGCGTACACCCGAATAGCAGGTAGTGCAGTGGTGTACTCTGAGATTTCAAACAGTGGACTGGCATAGAGTGCAATAGCAGTGGCTGTAGTGTCATTGAGTGGAGTTGCGCAAGTGGAATAGCATACAGTGGCTTAGTATAGAGTAAAGGGGCGTACTGTGGATTGGTGTAGACTGGAGTGTCATAGAATGGAGTAGTGTAGAGTGTAATAACTACAATGGAGTGGTGTAGAGTGCAGTGGTGAAGGGTGGCCTGGAGTGGAGAAGGGTGTAATAACCTAGAGTGGAGTGGCACAGAGTGAAGTGGCATACAGTGCAGTGTGATAATTGAAACATATGTAGCATGAAAGTGTGCGAACAGATGTAGATTTAATGTCTCAGCAATATACATTATGAGGTGCAAATAGTAATTTTTAGTGGTATATGTGAATAGTGTAAGTAGTGTTAATGCTAAGTTTGAAAAATCTTAGTTATATTTGAGTCTGTGTATACCGCAGTAAGTTCACAGTATACCACGGTACATGCGGATGAGAAGTCAGTATGTGACTGGCTCATGTCTGTGTTTACCAAACGTAAAAGGTAGCCACGTAGTTTTTAACAAAGTTTGCCTGTGTGCTTCATTTCCCTGCATTCTGGATTATGCATTTAGATATAGGTAAGTGATATGCTTTATTGTTGTTCACTTCCTAGTACCACTTTATTAAAGTGGTATTAGGTAGAGAAAATTATGAATACATTTCTATAAATTTTTTCAGGAGCTTAAGACTATATTTTTTTAAGTAGCATGGTAATTTGTAGGTATTACTGCTGCACTCTGTTGACTTTTTTGTGCATATTTAAATATGTTAAAAATTGAGAATATACCGTAGTACCCTATATTTGTAAAATATAGTGTATTGGTGTGTATATCAAACATATATATATTTTTTTATTTATTTATGTACTGCGGTACCCACAAGGCAGTACTGAAGTACTCGGCACAGTTTTAAAAAAATACAGAAACGTACAAATCTTTTTCCCTACCTATTACCTCTTTACTACAGTAGTTATAGGTAGGAGAATAAATATCAAACCTAATACCTGTGTCTGACGCCATAAGACAGAACACAGCCAAAGTGTGCCTAAAAACAACATGACTACGTTTAACTTTTGTAAAGGCAGTCATTAGCCAATCACATGATGACTTGTTATTTTTATGTACCGCCGTACTTCCTCAAAATAAACGAAAGTACAGTGACTACAGATATCACAAAGTGAAAATGCCTTATAATAAAAATACTTACCTTTAGTACCCAAAAGGGTCATCTGCTCACCATAATGTGTAATCCTGCCAAATTTCATTCAAATCTCTTTATCCATTTTCACGCTATGCATGAGTACAAAGTCTATGGAAAATGCATTGAGCACGTTTTGGGACACTCATTTTTCTTTGCACTTCATTGACTAATATCCACAAAACTTTGCATACTCTGCAAAAGGGGAGTTAAGTTATTAATTGTCAAAAATATGAGGAATTTCTGTCTGAGAAACAATAACTATAAATATGATTGCCAATCTTATAAAACTATGAATAGCTCCAAGGCCCAGGATCTTGATGAATTCCGATTTATGGTTCCTAAATAAGCATAAGTCATTTGGGCCCTGTTGTTAGAACACATTTTGACTTATTGTATTGTTTCTAACCAAATACCTGACTCGTGGAAAAGTAGTCTTATATGTAATCTGCATAACAAAGGGACAGGACCAACTTCTTAAACTATTGCCCCATTACCTTGTTGGATATGACACGGAATGTATTTGCCAATCGTTGAAATTCAGCAACTGCCATTTGAGTATGTTGGATTTCAAGCTTTTTGATCAACAATTGATAATATCTTTTGTATGCAACTTTTGACTGAAAAGTATGTGCAAAGCATGTTGGCCGACCTGAACTATGGCAAAAATGCAAAAATCGAAATATACCAAACTATACTGCAAGTAATAGTACACCTACACTCCAACAACTGATTACTTGTTATGAATAGGACTGGCTTAGAACTAACAGGCAGAATTCCTGTTAGCAATGTCCTAAAACAGAATCCTCACTCTCTCTTTTATTTTCATTATCTATATTGGTGTGTCCAAGATTTGTTAAAAACTTTCAATCTCTTTTGCCTTCAAATTACGGTTGCTAAAATTATCTACAGAGATATATGCAGATGACTTTGCATTGATCAATCTCATTCCCGTAGTCACCAGCTCATCGTTTTGGCTAGCTACCTAGTCTAGCATCCATAATCTTGTGGCTAAAGAAAGAAACTAAAATCATGACAATGGGTGCCTGGGAGCTGGCGGCTCCCTGCCACTGGACCATCGATGGTAGTCATCCTGAAATTGTAAATAGCTGTCCCTAGTTCAGTGTAATAGCCTTCATTAATCTATGGTGGACACTTCATCTACAATTGCAATCAAAAAAAGTAGCTCTGTTGTTTAGCCCAATTCAAATTTTTGAAGCTTTGGGCAAGTGAAACATTACTTTACCATTGAGAGGTGTATTTATAGGCCCCTAGCGCCACAGGAGCTTCACTTTTCATGACACTCCTGTGGCACTAAGCACTGCGCCGTATTTACAAGGTGGCATTAAGGCACTTTTTGTGGCTTAACGTCACCTTGTAGATATGGCCCCTTCCTGCGCAGCACTGTGCGTGGAAGGGGCTTGCAATGGGTGTTGCTATGGGCGTGCCACTGCAACACCCATTGCATTTTGACGCTGCCTCAAATTTATGAAAGTACGTAAACCTGAGGGAGCACCAAAATCTAACACCACCCTCAGGGGCGTAGTTAGCAGGGCACAACAAGGAGGAATTATTTTATTCCTCCTTGTTTTTTGCTTTTTTCTAGGTGTGCTGCATTCTTTAGCACGCATAGAAACAGCAAAATGCCAGAAATGATTGTTTATGTGTTGGAAGGTGTCCCTTCCGGCATATAAACAATAATTTGAATATGACGCCTTGGCACTTCTGTGTGTGCTGCATTGTGCAGCACACACAGAATTGCCAAAGCGCCATTAGTGATTGTTAATGTGCATGAAGGGGCACCTTCCCGCACATAAACAATCACACCCCTCAATGTAGACATCCTTGCACGATGGCGCAAGGATGCCTGCGTTGGCAGCTAAATTTAGCACCAGCACAAGCGATAACACAGGGGTGCGCCGTATTCCCTTAAATGGGGCGCATCCCTGAGTTTCTAAAGTGAGACAGCGCTGCACTGCCAATTTTGGCGCAGCACCGCACTGCGCCACTTTTCCATAAATCTGGCCCTGGGAGTCTTTGGGCCTGAATTAGAGTTTGGTGGAATGGGCACTTCGTCACAAACTTGACTGACATCCCATCCTCCATATTACAAGTACATTATATCCTAGGGTGCTTGTAATACAGCAGACAGGCTATCATTCCCATTTGTGATGGTACACCCCGACTGGGTAAAGGCAGCGCAAGCTTGGTTTAACTTTGTTGGAATACCGTGTGCTCTCTCAGGTGGTACCCTCTTTTTATCATCTGTCTCAAGTTCCATCCTCTGTTCTACAAAATATTATTTGGTCTGAATTTTTAACTGATGTCACTCTAAAGAATTCTTTCACCCATCTACTTCATATGTACTTGGAGGCCTTGGCAATATCTAAAGCCAAATCCTTGAATCAAACCGATATTGCCAGTATGAAACTAAAGTTAGAGAAGATAGACAATGGCACTTTTACTTAGTATCTTTACCACTTTTGAAAAAATCAAAAGGTTGAATTTTAATTGTAATTTTCTGAAATTAGGTGAAGCCAAGCTGTAAGAAAAAGTTAGATGGGAATCCGATGTGTGAAGATTGTATATTAATTCAAAATTGGTGAATCTTGCAATATGCAAAAATAATCGCTTTCATGCACTAGTGGGTTTAAACTCCCGGGAAGAGTGGGATTTTGTATTTTTATTTTTCCCAGTCATGTTATTTAAGCTCGATTCATATTGAACACCGATCCTTACAAACTATAAGTCTCATAAATGTTCTTATACTCGACTCTTAAGCAACATCAAAACTCACGAAAACACGTTTGTTAATAATTGTACATTTCTTTCAAATATCAAACCTTTCCTTATCTGAAAAGCTATTATATTACTTTAGTCTTTTCTTTTTTAACTGTACAAATTCTCAGCATATTTTGCGAGGAGCCATTTCTTTTTAACAAATAAATAGAGAAAAATAAAACAGATCCCTGATTACTTACGTCCACAGTAAGCATGGAAGCAGACTCGTGGTTTCATGAGACGGTACACGTAGTACCCGCCCGGGCAGGCTTTGATGTCCACAGTGGTGTTCCACAGGCAGCAGTTCTCATTGAAACTGGCACAAGCATGCCTCTGGACAATGCCATCAGATTCACTCGGGTGGCTCCCGTTCAGCCATATCGGGGCATGAGTGCCGCAATGGTTTTCCGGGATACAAAAGGTAGGCATGGCGTCCCCAGCCATGCCGGTGAAGCGATACCACTCCCCATCGAGGTGATTGTCGCACATAGGTTTGTCCCGAGTCTCGTTGAAGTGGTGGTCGGTGTTCCTCCAGGGCTCATTTAGGCTGATGTAGGCAGAGCAAGGATCCAGGGCTGAAAGAAGAGAAAGCATATACGCTGAGACTTGCTTTTCATATTGTGGGTCCCTGCATCTGTTTAGTCAGTCATGTCCCAGATCCTGTGTCTAACATAAAATGTTATGCGTGCATACTTTCGAACAAGGAACACGAACGTTGAGTTTTGAAGTACATGACTTCTTGAGGCAGAAATGGAGTAGAGGTAGGTACTCAAAACATACCACAGCTTTTCTTACAGAAAAGATAAATAATGCATCAGACCATTACTTTTCGACTATTGGCACCACACACACACCTCTATGTTCATTAAGTCCTGTAACCAGCAAAAAGCTCATACTGTTGCTAAAGTCAGCCAATAATAACTCACTGGAGAATGAAAACAACCAAATGACATGCCTTGAAAACAACCAATGATAATTCAGACCAGTTGGTCTACACCTCTTGTGTATTTATCAATGTTATACCAGAAAGAATATATTCTTCTTTTGGTTCAAGGATTAGAAAGTTTAAGAAACACTCATCTATAAAGGATGACATACACAACCATAATACATTCCTCTCCCCCAGAGAAGCAGGGTCTAGCTACCTTTGATGCGGCCGATACAATGCACTTGAGCTCAGAGGTGGGAGGCGGGGGCTGTCAGTCTGCACCAACTGATGGTATTTTAGAGGATTCCTGTTCAGATGTTTTTTTGGCACATTACATGCCAGGGGCTTGGCTGTGTTTACTTTTCAGGAGGTGGGGTTCAGCGTTAGTAGAGGGCAAGGAGCAATAAAGAAGAGAGAGGAAAGGAATCAAAGACAAGCATTTGCAATTCAATAGGTCTTACATGTTCTTGAGTTTGAGCTATTGCCGTTGTAAATGCATAACTCAATCTTCCTTGCCACATAAATTGGTCAACCCTGCCTCATAACTTGGTCCTCTCTGCTACATAATTCCAGTGGCCCTGCATATAACTAAAGCATTTCCATTTACCTTCTTCCTAATTAATTTGCTAAAACATGTAGGTTTCAAAGTACGAGTGCATGTTCATTAGTTAAATGTGGAAATACACCATTTAACAACTACATTTATTGTCAATACACACAATATAATAGATAAATACCAATAGGTCAGCCAAAATAAAACTACGGCTAAACACTGACGTAAATGTTAAAAAACACAAATACTATTAAACCGGGAACCCCAGAAATACCCCAAACACTCCCCTTCCCACCTGCCCACAGCTCCTATGTTATGGGTGATGGTAAACCAGTTCTGACTTATTAGCCAGAACAGTGTTGCATTCTGGCACTAATAGTTGGCTTTCTCGATCATCAGTATGGGCTCAATACTAAAGTACTGTAGGCTAAAAGCCTAAGTGGGGAAGGGTCGCAGGATGTCTGCCTCTGCACCCTGCAGCTCTCCCTGCATACACCCTCTTTGAGAGCAGCGAAGCGCTGCTGTGCAGGGAAGCACAGCACTCAGGAACATGCTCAATCCTTCCAGAATGGATATTACTTGGAAGAGGGTATAAAAAAGAAAAACAAAGAATTGAGCACAAAGCAAGGGTGGAAGGGGAGGTGGTATGAAAATATGCATGAATGAGGCAGTCTCAGCGCTGTCGTTACCTTCGTTCCTCCAAGTGTTCTGAATGTATTTTTTTAATAGAATGCAGGCAGCAGCAAAAGGGAGCTCAAATGCCAGCAGAAAGATTATTGCTCTGCAGTGCAATTATGGAAGGATTTGGGGGAGCATGTGTAACGATGGGACAACTTTTCCCGGCCCAGTTCAGCTCTTTGTCATGTTATTCTTTTAGGGAAAGCGCCAACGTTAGTTTGCCATCACTGACACGAGTGCCTTCACACTCAAACCCAATTAGAATATCCTGGGCGCAAATCAAGCTGAGCACATCATAAAAAAATCCTTCTTAAATGAATCATTAAGCCACTGAGGTGTCCTTCACACTGGCTGAGAATACCAAAGGGATGTTTCACTGAGGCGCTGTTCTGCAATATATATGAACATGAAGCATGTCGCTGAGCCATGAGGAGAAAGGATCACGGCTGGAGTTAAAGGCAAAACCGAAACCACACACTGTAACAGGAGGAAGCATGAAGCAGGGTGATGGTCAACAAAAAGTTTCTCTTAGTGAAATTCCCTGGGGGGTGAACTTAGCACACAAAAGGAGGGACGTTTAGCACAATGCACCAATAAAAGTGAAGCATTTAAAACTAGCGCAACAAAGAACGAATGGCAAGAGTGGGCATGATTAAAAGCCCATATCGAAAACAACATGGCTTGCAGACAGCGCTGTGTGCTGCCAAGGTCGACCTAAAACGGAGAAGGTAAAAAAAGGGGATAAGAGCAGGAAAAGTTGACAAAATGGGAGAAGGAAATAAAATTGAGCAAAAAAGAGAAAGGAGATAAGGATGAGCAAATATGTCAAGGAAGTAGGAAGAAAAAATAACAAAAATAAGAAGAGGAGGAAACAAGGCAGTGAGGATGAGTGAGAAACAGAAGAGTGTGAAGTTAAAGACTTAGGAAGGGCATTGAAAGGACATCATTAAATGGATAAAGAGGATGAGTTAATAAAGTATAAGGGAGCAATAAAGAAAGAGAGAGGAAAGGACTCAAAGAAAAGGAGATGGTAAAAAGGGAATGAGAGCAGGAAAAGCTGAAGGAAATAAAATTTAGTGTAAAAGAGAAAGGAGATAAGGATGAGCAAAATGATCAAGGGAATAGGAGGATAAATGAACCAGAAAAAAGAAGAGGAGAGAGGGAGGTGAAGAAGATGAGTGAGAGACAGAAGAATGTGAAGAGAAACACCGAGGAGGAGGTTAGAAAGAGCAGCATTAAATGGATAAAGGCAATGAGAGGAGAGTAGGAAAGAAGGAAAGAAGAGCAGGAGTGGCTTTGAGATCCGTAAGTTACCACAGTGTAGCAGATGCAGTGACATGGGGGTACAGATAGGTGCACTGCACCTCATTTGTACCAGTATTTTAATATAGGCTAGGGGTTGCTCTAGGACTCATGACCTCCAAGTTACACAAAAGCAGAGAAGTCCCCCGGTTTGTGTATTATTATATCAATATACAGTTTCTGGTCTTAAGCCGTAAAATTCGGCAAAGACGGACATGCATAGTCACCAGCGGCCAAGCAGAGTGACAATATTTACGAGACTCACACAGAATATCAAAAATACAAATATTGTGCGTACAGAATATTGTGTCAATAATATTGAGGACCAAAATATCGAGAAAGATAGGTGCAAATAGGTAAGAGTAGATTTACTATTCTTAACTCCACATCGACGTACCTTGAATTTATATATATATCTATCACCAAGGTACATATATGTGGAGTTATATATAATAAAACTTTTCTTACCTATAGAAACATACCTTCATGATATTTTTGTCATCAATATTCTTGACACAATATTTTGTCCACATGGTATTTTTTTACGAATATTTTGTCTACACACCAATACTTACTTTATTTATTTTATAGAGGGCTACATGTAACTAAACTGCTTCATTGTTCTTGTAGCCCTAAGAAACATGGAACATGGCACATAATAAGATGAAGCATAAACAGTAGTTACAGTTACTTCTAATGGCACCTTATCTTTGGTAGCATGGTTAGGAGAAATCAAGGAAGGGTGTGTTAAATTGTAGAGTTTTCATTTTCAAGCTAAAGAGGGTGTGCTTACTAAAGTTTTAATCATAGTTTTGAAGTTTAATAGGATTGCAACTTCAAGATAAACAAATATCAAACTATTATATGTATAATGTGAATATTGCACACTATGACAAGTGGCTTATTCATGGCTGTACTGGGAATATTAATCTAACAACTTCCACAAATCTAATAAAAATATGACTAACAAAAGTTCAGATGATGTGCTTGAGCCGTGAGTTGAAGTAGGGTCAACCCAAATCAAATTAAAAATATCTTCGGATTTGTGTTCAAACCCATAAAGGAACATGAAATACATAAATATCATATCATCAAACAATTTCAAATATATACAAAATTGACAATACACTTTTTAGAACATTTCAAAATTACATTCTCTAATACAATAATCACAAGTAGATATATCATTTAAAACTATCACCTCAATTGATAAGTCATCTTACATAGCAGAGAAGAATAATCCAGACATGATTTAATTAACATAAATAAAGGTAAAAGTTATAAAAAAAACAGTTGCCATTAAAAATGTCTTCATACCTCAAGCCATCTAAATAAGTTAATGACTTGTTTCCATGGATGGTCTTCTTAATATACTTAAGTATAACACAGCAAGTATACATATTTGTTAATTTAAAAATAAATAAATAAAGGCCTCCTGATTTTGTTTGATGCCTTCTAACAAGAACATGCGGGCATAATGTAGTGGATCTGATATCACTATAGAATTTACAGAACAATAAAAAGTGATTTGCCTTTCCATCACACAGACACGTTGGCAGGTTCGAAAGCCATGACTGTATTTTAGAAAGACCAATAGGTAATGAATCCACTCCAAACACAGCTTGGTCAACAAGAATCTATCATAAACATTTTTCACATGGATCAAATATCCTTGTACCCCCTGATGAGTTATGACCTTAATGTAGCTATCTATTGCAGATTTCATTTTTTCTTGATGATCCCTAATAGCCTTCTTTACTCCCACCAAGGACGATTTTATTTCTCTTTGCTTAATTGCATAATACTGTGGAATTGTAAATCTAATGGATTAAAATTCACCCCTATCTCTAGCAACAACTTTTTTGATAAGCTGAAAACATGGAAATTTCATATAGTGATCCAAATCCAAGCAATCCCTAATAATTTCCCTTGTAAACTTAGGGTCTGATTTATGAAAAGTTAATCCCGCCTTTGCATCATCTTTTGATACAAAAGCGGTGCAAACTTACAAAATATAATCATATTTTGCAAGTTTGTGGCGCTTTTGCGTCAAAAAATGACACGAAGGCGGCACTAACTTTTCATAAATCAGGCCCTTGGTGCCTTGTTTCATCCAAATACTTTGCCATTTAATTAATACAGTAAGATCAATGGTTTCCCCCATAAATGATATTCCCAGTTCTTATGTGCTATATAAACAGGAGTCGACTTTGGGACGGCCAAAAGTCTACACTTATTTTTACCCCAAACTGGAGAAGCATACATGGGCAGAGGAAGATACTTACTTTTACATATATAGTTTATTTATTTCTTTAAAGGGTTTGCTGCCTATCTTCTTGGGAAAGCCAAAGATAGCAGCTGTTGCCCTTATAAATTATAACTTGGCTGGCCCTACATGGGGCATCCAGTAACCGTTCTGAGAGAAGACTATACCCAGGTAACTAAAAGTTTTTGCTTCTTCAAGCATCTGCCCCATCAAAAAATGTCTTGTTCCCCCTTTTTAACGTCTTCCCGCATACCATAGTATGTGTCTTAGTTAGATTCAATTTTAATTCCCTACGTTCCATAAAGGTAACAAAGTGGGTTATCGGATGCTGGAGACCAATAGATGTCGTAGATAAGAGTACCGCATCATTGGCACAGAGTAAAATGGGGGTAATTCGGGAGCCCACCCTGGTTGCAGCTGCATTAATATTCTGAAGGTAATCATCCACCCCATTGATATATAATGAAAATAACAGTAGTGCTAAACGTATCCCTGCCTAATTTCCTGGGTCACCCGAAATGCATCTGTTCCCCATTTTTCCTGTAATGGATACAAGTGGTTATGGAGGCATACAACTGGGAAAGGTAACTTATGATATTCTTTGGGGCACCCATGCCTATCAACACTGCCATAATTTAGCATGATTCACCAAATCAAAGGCGACAGAGAGGTCTGCAAAACACAGGTGAATATGTCCCTCCCTAGATAATGTGTTTGTTAATGATAGGATGTAAATTTATTATCTGTTTCACTGTGCCTATTTCTTTTCTAAACCCGAATTGTGATTCAGAAAAAAAGTCATTTTTCCTGGGCACAAGCTTCCAGCCTATCTAAGACCACTCTACCCATAGTTTTTACTGAAGAATCCAGGAGTAAAATGGGGCAGTAACATCTAGCTTCATCCCTGGTCCCTTTCTTAAAAATGGGGACAAGCACACTTTTACTCCAGGATTTTGGGTAATAAACATTTGCAACTACATTCAAAATTTGAGTTAAGATTGGGGCCCATAGTAATAAATTTGCCTTAAAGACATCCACTAGGACCCCGTTAGGCCCAGGCGCTTTTTCTTGAGCAATGTTCTTTAAATACTATATACCTCCTCAATACTAACTCGCTCCAAGTGCTCAAAGGTGATAGGGGTTTGAGGACCCAAAGGCACATCCATAGCAATGTTATCGGGAATGAAAATACCTGCAAAGTAATCCAAACATCAGGTGGCACGGAAATCTCGAAAGATGGGCTATCCCCCTCTTTAAGAAAAGGAAAGTTTATTGTTTTCCAAAATAAACTATTGTTTCCAATTTCAGCCACCTGATCAAAATCCGCCCAAGCTAATTCCTGTAATACCTTTTTTCTCTTATTCAACACTGACCTATAAATTTTTTGGAGTTCCTTAACTTTTTCCCCATTTCTCAGCAAGTCACGTAAGGCCGTTCTAGAGCCTGCTTTGCTTTGGTACATTGTGAGCTGAACCACCCTGCTTGCTTCTCATCTGTCCAGTGCCTTTAACCAACAGTTGTATTTTATTGGCAATTGGTGCTGTTATTTGAGAGAAAGCCTCCACCAACCTATCATTATCCACCACCACTCTGTGCATGCGACAAAGGCTTCAGATTTTTCTTGCAGAATAGATTCAAGTATTTTTAATTCACGTATACCTGCCCATTCTAAGTTGATACCATTCCTCCTCAAAATGTCAACAGCTGACACATTTTCCATTTTTGTATGACTATTATAAATAATGTTCAAGGAAATACTTACTACAGCATGATCGCTAAGCATAGGGTGTCAAAGCTTGAGCCATATAGTTCAAATCTTTGGCTGAAATCAATTCATGATCAATAATGGAATGATGCCCATTTGCATTGAAGGTTGGCAATCCAGAGCCATTTTCTCCTAGATCCTGTTCTACAATTTCCAAGTTTAATTTGTATACAAATTCATTTAATGAATTCCCATACAAGTCATGTGAGAAATGCACTTGATCAGCCCCAAAACAGTCTGAAAGGCCAGAGAGAGAGCTACTATTGCACTGACATTTCCCCAAATTAAAATGTTTGACCAAGAGGTACATGAAATTAGGGCCCACTTTACTCACAAACATATCTAGATCCTTCCCCAACTTGGTAATAAATCTACTATGTGGATTATTAAAAAATATTATTATAAAAAGTTATTAATACAACATCATGCCTTTGATCTATGTTTAACTGTACCACCTGATAAAAGGGGGAAACTGTTAAAGTCTTCTTAACAACAATGGGCAGGTGGTTTGCCAACAGCCCTTTAGCCCGTCCATTTTTCGAAGGAGTAGCAGGAGTTTGAATGGAGGAGAAACTATCTATATGGAAATCTTCTTTACACCAGGTTTCGTGTAAACATACTACCTGGGCAGAGGATATAATATCTAGCCAATCAGGGTTATGAATCTTTGATTTTATCCCCGCCACACTCCAACACTTAACAATTAGATCTTGTATAACTTTACCTTTTGTGTTGGCTATTCCCAACTCATTTTGTGTATGACTTTGAAGGCCATATGTCTCTGAGCCCTTACTCCTGCAGGCTACTACCATATCCTTGTTCTGTCAATCTTGCTCCTCTAGCTGAGATAGTAGAGCAAATCTGTTTGTTGTAACAATCGGAGCTAAGGGCTTACTTAGAGATGTCTTCTGCCTTACTTTCTAATGAGTGGGCCGTGCTGTGAAAGCCCAGGAATGGGTTAGGGGTATAAAAGCCACTGCGACTAACTGGTCTGTAAAAATATACTAAGCGAGGGGGCTTTTATTCTATCAGCACTAAAAGATCCTCACCCTAAGTGCTGTAAAATGCTCTCTACAAAATAATGGTCTTCTAAAATTTACGATTATACAATCCCCAATGGTTTCTTTATGGTGAACGCCCAACCACTGTGTTCTTTTTACACGTACCACCTCACAGGACAAATCCCCCTCCCATCCAGAATTTGATTTCTAGCAGTCTTGTTATACAAATTAGTATATTTGTCATTGACCGGATGTATGATGGAACAAAGCATGCGGATATCACGCATGCCTTTACAACGCGGTATCGACAATGACCGCGTCTTTACTACGCATGCTTTTACCACGCATGCATTTATAATGAAATTCATTGTAAAAGCATGTTTGGTAAATTCTACCCCCGCACCCTACATCTAAGACCATACTCCACCCACCCAAGCCCTTAAAACTGCCCTTTCCAGCCCCTGTCCTGAACCCTAACCCCCTACCCTACCATGCCCTGTCCTAAAACCTACCCCGGCCTGTCCTAAAAACTACCCGACCGCCACCCCCTTTAAACCCTAAAACATATCCTGCCTTGTCTTAGACCCCGACCCCCCCACTCCCACCCTATATCCTAAAAGCTACCCTGCCCTGTCCTAAAACTTACCCCAGCCTGTCCTAAAAATTCCCCCGACTTCCCCACCCTAAACTGTAAAACATACCTGTCCTAAAAACTACCCCTCCCTGTGCTAAAAACTACCCCGACCCCTGCCCTAAAACCTAAAACTTACCCGCAGTGTCCTAAAAACTATCGGAACCCCCCGCCCTAAAAGCTACCCTGCCCTGTCCTAAAAACTACCCGACCCGCCCCACCCTACCCTGTCCTAAAACCTATCTTGCCCTGTCCTAAAAACTACCCTGATCCCCCACTCTACACCCCAAAACCACCCGCCCTAAACCCTAAAACCTACCCTGTCCTAAAACCTACCCCTCGTCCTAAAACCTACCCCGACCCTCCGCCCTAAACCCTAAAACCTACCCTGCCCTAAAAATGACCCCACCCTAAACCCTAAAAGCTACCCTGCCCTATCCTAAACGCTACCCCGCCCTATCCTAAAAACTACCCTGACCCCCGCCTTAATCCCTAAAACCTACCCTGTCCTAAAAACTACTCCACTCTGTCCTAAAAACTACTCCGACCCCCGCCCTAAGACCTAAAACCTACCCTACCCTGTCTTAAAACATACCCCGACCTCCCGCCCCACCCTAAACTCTAAAACCTACCCTGACCCAAAACCAACCCCACCCTGTCCTAAAAACCACCCCGACTCCTGCCCTAAACCCTAAAACCTGCCCTGCCCTGTCCTAAAAACTACCCCACCCTAAACCCTGACTACACATTTTACATGCCGCTGCCGATGAGGGCTAGATAAATTAACAGCGAGAGAGTTGGATTCTGCACAATTGGAAACTTGATGTCCATTAAAAATGAAAAATAAGCCTTGATAAAGTCCCAAAATGGGACGAAACACATGTCGGAAAAAACGTTGTATGGGCTGAAACTCACTTTGAGTGTGGGAGATCTATAAAGATTGAAGACCAGGGCCCAACTGTCAAACGGACTTTTGGATATATATCGCAAGGACGGAAAACAATATTTTAATATGTTTGAAGACTCACAAGGAATGAACTCATGGGCTTAAATATTTAAGCGGATCCTCACAGTAAAGAACATTAATTTTGTTTTGTTTGCAGCATCAAAAGATTATGGGGGTCATTCTGACTTTGGCGGGCGGCGGAGGCCGCCCGCCAATGTCCCGCCGTCAAAATACCGCTGTGCGGTCAAAAGACCGCCGCGGTAATTCTGAGTTTCCCGCTGGGCTGGCGGGCGACCGCCAGAAGGCCGCCCGCCAGCCCAGCGGGAAACCCCCTTCCATGAGGATGCCGGCTCCGAACGGAGCCGGCGGAGTGGAAGGGGTGCGACGGGTGCAGTTGCACCCGTCGCGATTTTCAGTGTCTGCTTGGCAGACACTGAAAATCTTGATGGGGCCCTGTTAGGGGGCCCCTGCAGTGCCCATACCACTGGCATGGGCACTGCAGGGGCCCCCAGGGGCCCCACGACACCCGTTACCGCCAGCCAGGTTCTGGCGGTCAAAACCGCCAGAACCAGGCTGGCGGTAAGGGGGTCGGAATCCCCATGGCGGCGCTGCCTGCAGCGCCGCCATGGAGGATTCCCTAGGGCAGCGGGAAACCGGCGGGACACCGCCGGTTTCCCGTTTCTGACCGCGGCTGTACCGCCGCGGTCAGAATGCCCATGGATGCACCGCCAGCCTGTTGGCGGTGCATCCGCGGTCCCCGGCCCTGGCGGTAGTCAACCGCCAGGGTTAGAATGACCGCCTATATATTTTGATATTGTTTTTAGGTGTTTTTATGATACTATAGATAGGATGTTCCAAATATCACATGTTGAACATATAGTTCATTTATTATTAAAGTTGTTGATGACACATATAATTTCAACACCCTGTTGGTTCCTTTTCTAATTGCTTCTGTCTTTTCAGCCGGTCACACTTTGATCCAGTTCCCCTTCCTAGATTGCTTTTTTGACCAGTACATGAATGATACATAGAGATGTTGAGTGCGCCACTATTTGTTCTTATTTCGGATATTACCTGGTATCTTTAGGATTCTGGGTTACACATAGTGGCAACAGATGTGGTATAGTGTTTGATCACCTTGTTTTGACTCCTGAATATGCTCAGAGATGTGCAGCTAAGTTAAATCATTGTTGCCCTATTGTTTGCAACCCTGAAAGCTACCCTGCCCTGTCCTAAAACCTACCCTGCCCTAACCTAACAACTACCCTGACCTCCCACCCGCCCTAAAATCTACCCTGTCATAAAAACTACCACACCCTGTCCTAAAAACTACCCAGACCCTCGCCCTAAACCCTAAAACCTACCCTGCCCTGTGCAGAAAACCTACCCTGACCCCTGCACCCACCCTAAACCCTAAAAGCAAACCTACCCTGTCCTAAAAACTAGCCCTCCCTCTCCTAGAAACTACCCTGACCTCCGCCCTGAAACCTTAAACCTACCCCGCCCTGTCCTAAAAACTACCTGACCCCCATCTTAAACACTAAAGTAACCCTGCCCTGACCTAAAACCTATCCCGCCCTGTCCTTAAAACTATCCCGACCCACGCCATCAACCCTAAAAGCTACCCTGCCCTGTCCTAAAACCTATCCCACCTTGTCCTAAAAACAACCCCCACACCCCGCCCTCAACCCTAAAACCTACCCTGTCCTAAAAACTACCCCAGGCTGTCCTAAAAACTACCCTTACCTCCCAGCCGTAAACCCTAAAATCTACCCTGTCTTAAAACCTACCCCGCCTTGTCCTAAAAACTACCCCGAGCCCCTGTCCTAAACCCTAAAACCTACCCTGCCCTGAAATCTACCCCTATCCCCGCCTTAAATCCTACAACCTACCCCACCCTAAAAACTACCCCACCTAACAGGCCCCCCCTTAAGCCCTAAAAGCTACCCTGCCCTAAAATCTACCCTGACCTAAAACCTATCCTGCCTTGTCCTAAAAACTACCCCAACTCTTGTCTTAAACACTAAAACTTTCCTGTCCTAAAACCTAACCCACCCTGTCCTAAAAAATACCCCAAACCCCCGTCCCCACCCTGAACCCTTAAACCTACCCCACCCTGTCCTAAAAACTAACCCGACCCCCGCCTTCGCCCTGAACCCTAAAAGCTACCATGCCCTGTCCTAAAACCTACGCTATCCTGTCCTAAAACCTACTCCACCCCTCCCTAAAAACTACCCCACCCCAGCCCTAAACCCATAAACCTACCCTGCCCTGTTCTAAAACTACCCCTCCCCACCCTAAACCCTAAAAGCTACCCTGCCCTGTCCTGAAAACTACCCTGACCCCCACCCCACCCTAAACCCTAAAACTTACCCTGTCCAAAAACTTCCCGACTCCCCGCCCTAAACCCTAAAACCTACCCTGTCCTAAAAAATACCCCACCCTGTCCTAAAAACGACCCCAATACCCCACCCTAAACCCTACCCTGTCCTGAAAACTACCCCAATCCCCCGCCCCACCCTAAACCCTAAAAGCTACCCTGTCCTAAAAACTACCCCAACCGAGAACCCTAAAACCTTCCCCACTCTTTCCTAAAAACTACCCGACTCTTGGACCCTGTCCTAAAAACTACCCCAACCCGCCATCCCGCCCCCCAAAACTGGCCTCACTTACCTCTCTCTCCTCTGGTCGCTACTCCTTCCTGTTCCACCCGGTCTGCTCTCTCTGCTGTTACCATGTATACGCCTGGTAAAGGCATGCGAAGTATACACATATGCGTGGTAATAGCACCGTGGTCAATGCATAGCGTTGCATTGACTGCGTTGCTAGTGATGTTTCCCCATTGACCTCTTCTGACAAAATTGGCACATTCTTTAAAATGATTGTATAGGGGGTGTACTCAGGAGAAAGTTGAGGATAGCCCTTGGCATATCATTTATCCTTTCCAATCCTTCTTTCCTCTTGCCGTCCTACTATTACAATTGTAATTTGATGGGCCTATGGGAAATATAGAGACATTCCCATATTTAGAAGCAGATTCTGGGGGTGATTCTGACTATGGCGGACGGCGGAGGCCGTCCGCCATAGTACCGCCGCCAAATGACCGCACCGCGGAGGCCATTCAGACATTTCTTCTGGGCCGGCGGGCGCTCTCCAAAAGAGTGCCCGCCGGCCCAGAGGAAATGCCCCTGCAACGAGGACGCCGGCTCAGAATTGAGCCGGCGTAGTTGCAGGGGTGCGACGGGTGCAGTTGCACCCGTCGCGTATTTCAGTGTCTGCAAGGCAGACACTGAAATACTTTGCGGGGCCCTCTTACGGGGCCCCTGCCGTGCCCATGCCATTGGCATGGGCACGGCAGGGGCCCCCAGGGGCCCCGCGGCACCCCCTACCGCCATCCGGTTCATGGCGGGTTTCCCGCCATGAACAGGATGGCGGTAGGGGCTGTCAGAATCCTCATGGCGGCGGAGCGCGCTCCGCCGCCATGAAGGATTCCCCCGAGCAGCGGTAAGTCGGCGGGAGCCCGCCAACTTGCCGCTTCTGACCGCGGCTGAACCGCCGCGGTCAGAATGCTCGTGGGAGCACCGCCAGCCTGTTGGCGGTGCTCCCGTGGTCGGTGGCCCTGGCGGCCACCGGCCGCCAGGGTCAGAATGACCCCCTCTATCTCTTCACTCGTAGCCTTCCTTTGCCTTTGTGTTCCCCTCTCAGGGCCCATTAGAACAGGTGGAACCACAGGAACACCTTTGCATGTCCCTGACTTTCATATACCGTGTTCTTCAAGGCCGTTAGTTGAAGCACCACTTCCTCTAATCATGACAGTAACGTTGCAAGTTCCTGCTTAATTATGCCCTTATGCCCTAAAGAGGAGGGACAAGATCCTGAGTCATATTGGTGGGCTAATGGGGTGTCTTTCTCCATCCTTTGTTGGGAAGTACCCTTGTGTGTATTGTTAGTCCTTTCTATGGCTTTGCCTCTGGTCATGCCCTTGTGATTTTTGACCTTTGGTGGACTTACAATAGGGCCCACGTCCTGGTTCCCTGTGCTCCTGGACAAATTGGGCACAGGGAGGGAATCACTTTTACCATGCTGCTGCAACCTAGGAGGAAATTTAAAAAAGAACTGCCCCCTTCTGTATGAGAAGCCGTCGAGGCTGACCCCCAAACCCAAAGACAGCCTTTTCTCTGGCAATTATATGTATGCATTAACTACCCCAATTGCTCTCTACAGCATTCTATCAACTGTAGTATTTTTAACAACCACAGGACTCAGTGCTGGGGCTGTTCCCGGTAGTCTTTTCTTCCCCATGCTCCTCCACAGTCTGCCCCCCTGGTAGAATTAAGTTATGCCATTTCCCCCCACCCCTAACCAAAGTACCACTCAGCATCAAAGAATAAACTCTGTAAAATCGCTGTAAGAATTACAAATTAAAATAAATAGAAATAAAAATAAGTTACGCTTACACCTAGTACAAGGAAGTCAGAGGGTGGCCCAGCCTAGCCTCGCCCGGCTGTGGACGGGCGCAGACGGGCCTGCTCTTGGCCCAGTCTTGGCCTGGGCACTTGCCCAGGTGCATCCTGCACATGTCCCGCACCACAGTAATGACCACCACTATTTAGGCGCACCACAAGCAGCTGCCAACCAGGTGATACACACAAGGCCTGCTGGGGGATGTAGTCCTACCACAGCAGGACAGTTCAAAACAGTTCAGGTGTGTGGAGAGAGTCCCAGGCAGTGCATCCTGTGCCACGGTAATGACCTGACCAGCACTTTTTAAGCTCACTACGAGCAGCCGCCAACCAGGTGATGCACACAAGGCCTACTGGGGGATGTAGTCCCACCCCAGCAGGTCTGGTCAGGACAGTTCAGGTGTATGGAGAGAGTCCCAGGTAGCGTGTCTCGTGCCGTGGTAATGAACAGCGCTTTTGAAGCGCACCACGAGCAGCCGCCTACCAGGTGATACGCACAAGGCCTGCTGGGGGAGGTAGTACCACCCAAAGCCGGTCAGTTCAGGAAAGTTCATGTGTGTGGAGAGAGACCCAGGTAGCATGCCCCGAAGTTGGGTCATTTAATGAAGTGACTGGTGTAAAAAGGTGAAAGTTGTTGCATCTGGGACTATTGCCATCACTCTTTGAAGGTTAAGCAGTATGTTTGGAATTATTCCTACTTGTATGATTAGTGGAGAGCTCTCTGATCTAGCTTGGCATGATTGAGTTTCTTAATGTTCCAATGAGCTGGGTTATGTGGTTTTGGCAGGTTTGCTATTTTTCCAGCTCCTTGCTTGGTGCAGTGGAGTACTTGAGGTTGCCAAATACAGCAGTGATTCAACTATTGCCAATATTAAACCAACCTTTTTATGGTGGAGTAGAAGAGGTAAGATCTCCTGGAAATCCGCAAAATTATCCCGTGCTCTTTCAAGGAGTGAGCTTATCTGGGAATGAGGGGAGGGTGTAAAGAAAACACCCACAGATATCGGACAGTGTTTACAGGGAGAGGTTTGGGGATCAGGCTGATAGCCAAATGCTTCAATGGTTAGTGACCGGACAATTAACATTTCACGTCTCCATTTCGCCAGAAATCATTTGGCTTCAGGTCCATTCAGGGGCGTAACTTCAAGGGGGTGTTTGGGGTAATGTATTTTCTATTAAATAGTTGGGGCACGGGTGCTTTCAGTCCCGTATGGTGAGTTGTCTGTCGGATTTCGCCAGGAAGTTTTACACGCACACAGACAGAAAAACCCACACGCTCTCTCCCTCTCTGCTTTGAAAGTCTTTAGACATGCTGGTTATTTAAAAAAAATATTGTGTTTTCGCTCACTTTGTACCCTTACCAATCCGCATTCGTCTCCCTTTCCACTGCCACTTTAGCCTCTCTCATGCATCCTGCTCGTCATGTAATGTATTTTGACATAACAAGCCCAGCATGATTGTTGGAAAAGCCGAGGTTCACACCCCCAGGTCTTAGTGACCAAGCTACTACGCCCATGGGTTCACTTTTGTTTTTGGGAAATGTACCGTGTTTGAATTTCCAGGCAGTAACCCTGGAAATTAGTCTAATCCATTTGAGTAGTACATGTTACCTCTATATATCCATATACTGTGGCTTTTGATGATGCTCAGAGGCCTTGAAATAGACACAGAAGTATATAAGGAACAGAGCTGCTCCTTGAGGCCTGCACATGAGAACCATGAAACAGAAATCCTTTTGCGTGATATATTGCATACTATTGTATGCATTCAGGCCACACCAAGACAGGTGATGCCTTGGCCATGTGGCTGCCAGGTCACATAGCAGTGTTGCATTTGCTACTATGTTGAATAAATTCACAGATGTTGCACGAGATGTGTGACTTGATGTTCTTGGTCTGTGGTTTTATGAGCCTTTTCTCTCACAAGCCCAACAAGTCTACCTAACACTGCACCCTTGGCTGAATCTTGAGGATACGTGTGCCATGTATTTTCAATCTGATTTGTATGCGTTTTGCGACAATTATTTCTATATATTAGGCTAAAAAAGACGTGGTTAAATATTGGTTGATATTTTTCTAGGACGTTAGGGTCAGCCAAAGATATTCTGAATTGACACGAGACTAACCATCAGGTCCTTCTTTAGTGCAGTACACACTGTTTTCGCTTCAAATGTCTTTGGACACTGAATCTGGATCCAGCCTTTGACAAGAAAGAGTTTGCATGTGTCCTAAGGCGGATGGTGAAGAGAAGGTGCTCACCCCGACCATGTCTAAAAGAGTCATTAAGAATGTTGTTCAAAATAGGTAGTACCGGTGTACCTCTGGAATGTAGGGATAGCAATCTCATTGGCAAGAAATATTGTGAAACAGAATATTGGGGCCGAAACTTCAAATAGTAAGTACAGACAGTTGCGGCCGGCAGCTTTAGGAGGGATGGGGGCGGGCGGGACATACACACACACACACACACACTCATTCTTTCACACACAGACACGCACGCAAGCACATCCATTAACAACACTCATACCATTCAAACATGCACCCACGCACCAAACATTCATTTAAAAAGATCGCACACTCTCATTCTTTCACACACACACGCACGCACATCCATTAACAACACTCATAGCACTCAAACATGCACGCACGCACCAAACATTCAATTTAAAACATCACACACATACACACACACACACTTACCTTCAGCCTCCAGGTCCCAGGAGGGTTGGGACTGCTGCCTTCCCTCATTGGCCAATGAGGGAAGGCAGCAGTCCCAGCCTCGTCACAGAGTGGGATGGGGTCAGTGAGACTGCTGACCCCACTCTGTGACGAAGTGTCACTGATTGACACTCGCCCTGGGCACTTCAGGGCTTAAACCTGAAGCGCCCAGGGCGAGTGTCAATGGGTGATGCTTTCCTCGTCACCCAGGGGAGGGCCTCGAGGCACATTTGCTGAGCCGAGGAGGTCACGCCCATAGGAGCTGTGACGTCCTCAGCCCAGCAAAGTTCAACTCAGGCAGCCACAAATCACGCATATCTGCTCCTGGCTGCCTGAGCTGAACATGGAGAGTGTCTGTCAGGCTGACCTTTGTTCAGCCTGACAGACACTCTTCATGAGGGGCAAAAGGTGGGGGGGCGTGGCCCCTCCGCCCTAAAGGACGGGCCGCCACTGAGTACAGAACCGCTTTATCTAGTTCCACGTATATGTACCTTGCCGATATATAGCTTCCAAGTGGAGTTAAGAATAATGCACCTATACTTGCTCTATATGCCCTTTTTGATATTTTGTACCTCAATATTACATCTTCAATATTCTGATACCACAAAATTCCTATGCTCGATATTAGTTCATCTGGTACAGAAGTTGCTATTGTGAGATGTTTAGAAAATATCTTTCTTTTTCTAGACTTTTCAGCTGAACAACACAACAGCTACTTTTATCTATTTTATTGTATATTCTGCTGTTGCCATCATAAATATTAGGATAATTAGCATATTAAAATCCAATAAACAATTTTCTAATTTTTTTAGATTGATAAAATATGCATACCACACTTTGAGATATATTTTGGAATCTAACAATTATCCTTTACAGAATATTCGCAAAATGCATCCCTGCGGATATATGTATATTTATTCATTAAATCATCCTTCAGTACTGATGTTAAAATACATACCATTCGTCTTATGAATAAAACATATGAAAGTAATGAAACAAGTTGGTGAAGCCAAATTAATATTATTTATTGTTTCCCTAACTTGTCTGCATGCAAAATGTATAAATGCAGCAGGGTATTGCTCTGTAAAAAGTTTGATACTTCTACATTTTTTAGTTTTGTCTTACCTTGCCCCCCTAACCATGTTTCAACAGACCCTTTAAGCGAGGCATTTGGTAATAATGCCTTAAACATACAGGGAGCCGGAATTCATCAAGTGTCTGGGTAGTGCTGTATATTTGCACTTATGTGTTATTTAGCACTATATTAGTTATTCAATGTGGTGTGCTATTTTGCTCAATTTGTTTTGTGGGAGTCATAGCTGTCTTGTGGCCGGAAATAACAATATTTGATATTTGCATTTTGTCTTGAGTAAATCAGCAAAGTCAAAGAGCAATCTTCTTTTAGAAGCAGTTCAAAAAGTGCAGTAGGTGAGGGTGTTTCTTTAACATGATTACGAGGGACGATAATTTTGAGAAAAGCTGGAAGTCTGGTGCCCATCCCAGCTGACAGGATGTTTTCTCACATATGGGCATGAACCTACACTCCCTAGAATGGTTGCTCCTACGCTGTTTATAGCTGCTGGTGAACTGACAGTGCGCCCTGTATGCCCTGTCGCCCATTCCCAATCATTCCCATAGCATCTGCCGGTCATGTATGTCTGGGCTCTGGCAAGGGAAGTGTAAGGGATGCAAGTCTAGAAAGGGTTATCTTATGTTCAGGAAACATACATTTATTCCATACGTCACACATCTCATCACATACGCACAGCGCACGTGCAGCTCGACTTAGTAAATGTGGGGTAAGGAAGGTTACTTTGGTGCGTTTTGGCCACGATGGAAAGGTATGTGTGCAATCGCTTTATTACATGCAGAATAACTAAGTATTGAGTGCTTTCCCTAGAGAACACTAGCAACGAGGATTCAAGGCTATTTGGGCTAAGAAGTTCTGAACCCTGGTGTTCCCAACTTGATGAGTGAGTAGAATCTTGATGATGCTGTGCCAAGGTCATGGTACATCTTGATACCTGCAAACGCAAGTTGCTACCTATCAACAAGCTAGGACAACCAGCTCCGACCAGGGGTGTAACACAAGCCCCTATGGCACGGAGATACCAGCCTTTCAAGGGCCCGCCAACCTTTCATGGATCCCCTGATCAAGCCCCACTCAGCGAATATCTGTGAAATATGGGGGAAACAGGGTTACCTCATCACATTCTGCGGTGGGGGCATTATTTCGCTTTATGCCTCCGGCTTCAATAGTGCTAAACTGGAAAGTGTGGATAGGAAGATTGAACAAATTCTCCAAAGCATTCCAACAAACATAAAGCTAAGTAAAAAAATAATGTGCCTACATTATGCTGGTGAGGAGATTTACAAGCTTTTCCAAAACCTGCCTGAAAAGTGAGGCAAAATGACTATGACAAGGCATTGTACTGCTGAGATGCCCCATTTAATCCTCAACTCAATTTATGTGAGTTTTATTTTACTAGTGGACTAGTGATGTAGGCCAATCCATGTGGGCTTGGAGCCATACTGTTGTACAAGCAAAGGCACAGTGAGTGCATGCCACTTGCAGTTTACAACTGAGACTGAGACCAGATAGCATACATTTGAATATGAGGCTATGGCCATGAAGTGGGAGTATCAACACTTTCATCTATACTTACCTGGGGGAATCACTGGATACCTTTCATGCATGGTTGTGGGATATTTAAAGCAACTGCACTGATGAAGAACATAACAGGAACTCAGAGCACAGATTATCCAAGGTTACATCTCATCATTGCAACTCCTCATTGCTGACACGACTGAGCCACCTAGAGAACCACACATAAGTTTGAATGCACTATTACCCTATATCTTTCACATCCACTATTGTCTTCCAGGGCCTCCTGAATTATGTTCTTCCTGGAATGCATGTCACATAAGCCAGAGCATGTAAATGAGGGATATTCTTTAGCGGAACACATCAACAAACTCTCACTTCATGCCCTGTCTGTGAGATGTCCCACTGACAGGAAAATCAACAACATGGAGAAAAGCATGCAGCAGCTGAGGTTTTGAGGCAGCCATGAATAGGGTTCTCCAGTTGAGGCAAGGCCTGCACCATGTGGGTGTATGATTCACCTGGCATGCCTCTGCCACGTGGAGTGAAGTAATCGAAGGGTGCAGAAACACGACACAACCAAGAAAGGTTTGTGCAGAGAAGGACCACAGCATCGAGTGACCCGGCTACTCCACACCACCTCCCAGACTGACACAGGAAATAACAAGGAAGAAGTGTTTCTAATTTATTTTGTTGACATGAGCAAAGCAACAAAAATATAGCAACCTGAATGCAAGATGAAAGGTAATGAACTCAAGATAGTAGCCCTCCTTTCTTTTAATCTTTTTTGTGTTTATTGCATTTTTACCAACACATATATTACATATTATAGTCATTTGCAACAGATGCATGATTTATGTGGTGTACAGCAATACCAACAAAAGACATCAATACAAGAGGCAGAAGATGCAATGAACTGACTGGGGGCTTGTTCCCAAATAGGGAGCATCAACAGCGAGGTCCGCGCCGTCGTTTGCCAGGTGAGAAGAAGTGAAATGCAACATTACAAGAAAAACAGTTTGTTCAAAAAGTGCAAAAATAGTTACTATAATGAGGTGGAACGTGTTCAGGGAAGGGTGTCAGGCACTCCAGACAACTGATCAGGGGCTGCGGGGTTGCCATGGTCGCGGGAGACGTGAACGCCTCGGGTGGTTTAGCAGTAGGCACTACGGCTGCTTGAAATTCAGTCTGGCTGCTTCGAGCTGGCTGCTAGCGGGGAAGTACATAGGCCCGGGTGTCCTCCCTGCGAGTGCAACAACCTCTGCCTGGGCCCATGTCTGAATGGAAAGTTCCTAAGCAGGTAACGCAGGTGGTGTCAATGATCTCCACCCACGGGTGATTAAATGCTTGGAAGGGTTAATCCCAGATCTAGAAACCTTGTGCTTGACCTATGTTTCTTGTCTCTTCAAGTGAGACCCAGTAAGTAGACCTTCCAAGTATGGGGCACAGGCATCTCCATGCAGTCTGCCATACGCAAGGTCACTCCCAGCCAGTAGTGGTGAAGGGAGGGACAGTCCTATATCATGTGTACTCGGCCAGTGTTAGGAAGAGAGCAGCGGGGGCAGGTAGCATCGGAACAGTTATAATAATGGTTTGTCTTTTTAGGAGTAAGGTAGACCCTATGAAGTATGCAGTTTCAGATAAAGCAAAAACATGCATTGCGCGATATAAGTTCTGGATATTCCACTATGGCCTTCTATTCTGTGTCCGTGCAGGGGTGGCCTAGGTCCACTTCCCAACAGCAACTTAGCACAGTCAGCAGAGCGGCAGTGTATGTGCGCAGGGATTCAGCAAACCACTGTATCAGTTGGCGGCCTGCACCCATGAGATAAAGTTATTGGACAGTGAGGTACTTTGGGCGTTCCTGTTGCATGCCACTCCAGTATGGTCAAGTGCCCAATTATGGAGAAGGAAGTGGTCAGGCGGGAGTCCCTCGTCTGTTATTAGGGTTTTGAATTGTGTGAGAAAGTAATCCCAATAAAGATCCCTGAGTGTGTGCAAGCCTATTTCGTGTAAGGCGTCAAGTTTCCTTGCAGAGGTGATCTGATCTCCCCTGGGTGTGTCCAGGAGCAGCAGGGCAGGGGCATATGGCTAAGTAGCTTTGGGAATTAGAAGACTACATTTAAAACACTGCTGTGCCAAGCGGAGTAATTCAGGGGATGAGGTCAGCCATCTGGTGCAGGGATGGAATAAATGTAAAATGTGTAACTGGCTCCAGGCTGGAGTTGTGTTTGCGGTGTCTGATAATTGAAGCCCTGCTGCAATTTGGCCAGCCACTGTAGCTGTGAGGCCAAGTAGTAGTGCTCAAAGTTGGGAACCGCTAGTCCCCCCTAAGTGGTTGGCAGATGTAGTTTATGAAGCGCCACCATGCATCTCGTGTTATGCCAAAGAAGGTCTCTTGCTTGGATTTCGGGACATACATGGGGAGGTTGGCAAAATAATATAGCAGACGGGATAGCATGACATCTTGATGAGGGCCATCTGCCCAGTGACTCTGACTGGAAGTGATTTCCAAAATATTGATTGTGCTTGTATTGAGGAACCGTGCAGGGGAGGTTGCCATCGAACAGGTCAACCGGGGCTCTGTAAATGCAGATACCTAAATCCTGGAATATCAGAGGTTGCCAAGTTAGGTGGGCACCCCCAAGATGTTAAGTATGGTCAGGGACAGAAGAGCTGAAGGAATAAAGGCAAGATTTCGTCCAATTAACTTCAAGTCCGGAAATCATCGTAAAACAGTGAAACATGGGTGCTTCACGCAGGTAAAGGAGTAGGTTGTTAGCGTAGAGTGATACTAAATGTAACCCATCCCCCAGTGGCCTGTCTGTGTGTACGAAGAGCGACTGCTAACGGTTCAATGTCCAGAGAAAAAAAGTAGGGGGGGATAATGGGCATCCCTGGCTGGTACCTCTATGGACTGCGACTGGGTCAGATATCAAGGTTTCAGTCTTGACCCTCACCAGAGGTTGGGTGTAGAGTAGTTTCACCAGGTTGATAAACCTAAGGCCTAGTCCGTAGTGGGGCAAAACGGCAAACAGGAAGTCCAACTCCAGGGAGTTGAATGCCTTTTCCAAGTCCAGAACAAGGCGTCCAGAACAAGGCATCCAGAACATAGCCAATCACAGAGGGAATTCTCCATAACCCTAAAAACTCTCTGCAAGTTTAGTGAAGTGTTCTGAACAAGCACGTTTTGGTATGGGTGTATGAGTGTAGGTACCAGAGGGCCCAGAAGGTCTGCTAATACTTTGGGCAGTATTTTGCAGTCTGTGTTGAGTAATGCACGAGGGGGATCAGACTCAGACAGAGGGGTTGCGGTCTGGTTTGGGTAGGGAAATAAGTATTGCCTTGTGAAGTGAGGGTGCCAGACAGGTAGCTTGAAGGGCCTCATCGTATAATGCCTGTGTGCAGGGGGGGCAAATTTGGGGCGTATGCTTTATCAAATCCGGTCAGGAGACCTTCTGGACCTGCGGTCTTCCCTGTGGCTAGGGCATGTATGGCCTCTTGGATCTAGAGTGGGGTAGTGCCATCATCCAGTTCGAGTCACTGGCTGGGAGTTATGGTTGGTATGAGTGTGGAGGTTAGAAATTAGTCAATGTTGTCTGGACCAGCAGGTGTTGCCAAGGTGTACATTGAGGTGTAATATCTCGTCATTTTGGCATGAATTGTCATCTAAGTTTGAAGAAGGATGCCACCCGATGAGCGGAGACACAGTATGGCATGTCTAGGGTGTTCCTGGTGAACAAGCCATGCTAGAAGTGAGCCCGCTTTGTCTGCTTCAGCATGAGTCTTGGCTGTGTGGGGAGCATAATTAAGACAAATAAGGTATTGTAGAAGTGCTACACGTTCACGTTGCACAATGAAGGAGCCTCTCCCTGTGTTCCAGGGTCAGAATAACTTGTAATTCGAGACCCAACAGGTCCTGTTCGATGCGGGAAATGTCCCTGTCAAATGTTCGTCTTGTATTACACATGTATCCCAAACAATGGCCCCTAATAACAGCTTTAAAAGCTCCCCATTCGAGTAAACAGGACGAGGCTTTATTAGCATTAAGTTCAAAGTGTTCTGTGATTGCCGCTTCCAGCGAGGACTGAAAAGAGTGGTCTCCTAGTGCTGCTGTTTGCAGTCACCACATAAGTACAGGAGGGGGTACTGCATCCCAGTTCAGATGTAAGTGTTGGGGATTATGGTCTGAGTGGCTACAGCCTAAGTAATCTATGTATGCTATGTGGGAGAGGATGTCTGGTGTACTCACTAGATGGTCTATCTGGAAGCCTACGTTGTGGGGGCTGGAACAGGAGTAAACCCTAGTGTGTGTATTGCAGAGTCTCCATATGTCAGTTAGCCTCCAATGTTTGAGCCAGGGAGCTAGTGCCTAGGCATTAGATGTGGCAGCTGTACAGGGAAAGGTGGGAAAGGAGAGGTCCATGTCTACATCCAATACACTGTCAAAGCCTTCACTGAGGACCCATGGGTTCCCACTCCAGAGTGAAAATACCCCGCTAATTTGGTGAGGAACCCATGCTGGTCTGAGTTGGATGTGTAAATGGAATCAATGAGTATGTGGTGGCAGTCAGGATACCCCTCTGCCAGGACATAGCGGCCCTCAGTGTCTACAACCGATGTTTGCACGGTAAAGGGGATGCTAGCGTTAATCCACACCACTGCGCCCTAGCATATGTAGAGTAGTTTGCGGAGAACACCTGCCTGGCCAGCCTTGATACAATCTTCCAGCTTCAGATAGTGTCAGGTGAGATTCTTACAACTGCGTAATGCGTTCAGAGCAGTGGCATAAATATGAGTAAATTGCATACTTGCACGAGGGAGTATGCATTCCTCTGACATTCCATGTTAGTATGCTCATATGGACCATAACTCTGGGAGGTGCATAGCTGGGGGATGACGTAGTGTTGCGAGGGGAATGTAGTGTCCACCCCAGCAGTGCCGAACAGAAGCTGGTGCGAACAAGATGGGTGGGTTGGACTAAAGCCAATATAGCATTTAAACAAATAATTCCATAAGGGCAGAGGGACAACATGTATCCGCCCAAACGTTGTGAGTGAAAGGGTCAGTAGCAAGCAACGAACAAGAAGAGAGTGCGCGTCGCAGGCAAGAGACTGAGCTCAAAGGAACCCCTTAATCAGGCCAATCATATTGCAACCAGCTATGCGCCACACCAACAGGAAAATATTCAGCGACACAGAACATTGTGCATGTAGCAACATTTTACAGTTGTTACGTAGGCGAGGATCACATTAGCAGATGTATACTGGACAAAACAGTAATCAAATAACAGAAAGAGGAGAGGGGGAGAAAGGGGTGGAGAGCAGAAGGTAAGGGAGGTAGGGGGAGAAAGAGGGAGAGAATAAATGAGTGTCCAGTATTAACAGGCTCATTGAGATCATGACAACTAGCTGTACAACGTTTCAAACTGGAAAAATATGTACCGTACAGTGCACTTCAGAGTTCAGCCACGGTCCTTAGCGGTCTGGGGCATCATCTGAGGAAGAGTCACAGAGTCTAGCCTGAAGGGCCAGGTCGATGTGGAGCTTTCATCACTGGAGGACTTGGACATTACTGCATGCAAATCTGACGAGCAGTGGGTCCCAGATCGTGGGGGCAGCATGGAGGGCCATACGAAGTTCATGGATTATCTGCTCTAGGTCTGGAGTGCTGTGTGATCATGGGGAGCAGTAATGGCCACATCATCAGTGTCAGCGGTCTTCCCCTGTTGAGGGAGCCAGTGGGTGGGTGTTGCATTCAGCAGAGCTTGAGGTTTCAATCCACTCCCAGGCGGCCTTAGGGTTCGTGAAGAATGTTGTTTTGCCATTGTGGATCACACAAAGTCTTGCTGGGAACAGAAAGGTATCTGACCTCCAGGGCTTGCAGGCGCCGTTTGACTGCAAGGAAGGAATTCCGTTGACACTGCACTGTCAGAGTATAATCAGGGAAAGTCATTACCCATGCATTCTCTACAGTCAAGTCTGGAAGCTTACGTGCTTCCTGCAGGATAGCGTCCCAGTCTTGATAATGCAGCGGGCATATCACCATAGGATGCGGATTTGTTCCAGGGGGTGGTCGATGTGTGGGCACTCCATGGGCCCGTTCAACTATGAAGAAGTGAGACAAAGGGGGTGGTCGATGTGTGGGCACTCCATGGGCCCGTTCAACTATGAAGAAGTGAGACAATGCTTTTGGAGGAAGAATGCTCTACAGCCAGCCCTCCACGTATGAGACCAGGTCTGGGCCTTCCATGTTTTCAGGCAGGCCAACAAAGCAAAATTTGTTCCTGAGGGAAGACCCTTCCGCATCTTCAGGTCTCTCCTCCTGCAAATGTTCCTGCAGGGCACGCAGGCCCTTCTGAGTCTCCCGTGTCTGAGGCTGCATGGTTTATATTGTTTGTTCAGCAGCTTCTTGTCTCAGTCAAGCAAAGTGTGGCCCATCAGCAGTGGAATGGAGGCCTTACTAGAGGATGCAGGGGTAATGTCGGTACCCAAGCATAGGCGCCCCATGGTGAGTGACAAGGTGAGGAGGTTGCAATGAGTTACCATCCTCACTGGGGTGCTGGGCCCGCTTGTGCATGCCAAGTAGGCGAGGCAGGACCACACAGCATGAGCAGCCTAGTATGTGGCCTCAATGATTGTCGGCAAGGTGTGTGGGATAAGCTGCGCAGTTCAAGGTATATTCTGTGGGGAAGTCCACTGCATTGAAAAGGAAAGGCGCCAATAGTCACAGAGGCCCGCTTGCACCTCCACTCCTCAGGAGAGGTGCAGCACGAGTCAGAGGGCCTCTTAGGAGAATGCAGGGGGCCCAGTAAGTTGGCAAGTTTCACCCTGCTGCTCATGTAGATTATCTAAATACGACTAAGATTTTACTGAGAATGAGCAGGATGAAAACATTAGAGGAGTTGGACAGTACAGGTGAAGAAAGAAGCAATGCATATTCTGAAAAATGATTTGAGGCCATACCAAATCACATACAGTGATTCTTTCAACAGCCTGTAAAACCTATGCTTTATAACCAATTGTTTTGGAATTGTTGTGGAAAAAAAACCTTGTTAAGCCAAGATTTTTGAAAAACTGTCTGGAGACTTGAAAGTGATTGACACATTATGAAAATACTGATATATTTTACCTTTTTGTTGAGAAAAACAGTTGCAAGTGTATTCACCCTTTCCATCATGCAAAACACAGGTAGGGAGAATTTACCAGTCATCCGAGTGTTCAGAACTGTTTCGGGCTAGCGGGTGAGACTCATCCTGAAACCAATATAGCACCACCGGGAATCACAGTAAAGCAGCCTTTGCCATCCAGTGCTTGTATGTCTAGCCTTGGGGCCCATACAAGTTTGAGTCTCGGCCCCCTCGCCACCACGGAATGAATTAAGACCAACGCTCAGCTCTCAGGACATTAACTGTTCCTTGCGGGATGGCAGGATCACCGTTGTGTTCTTCTAATTGCCCCCCTATATCCTGAGGTTATCACATTTTGTAGCCTCATCTACATCTGTTATAGTGCATAATTCGCTTTTTTGAAGTTTGGATCGCACAGTAACTCCGCTTGCGACGCTATAGAGCAGAGGGTTGTTCTTTCTTCGTACACCAGTGCATGACGGGTGGTTACTTCTCTGCTGCTGCACAAAAAAGGGCGAGCATGAGTGCAGGACCCCCTAAATAACCACAGCCCAGGTCGGATATGACATCATCTGCCCGGATTTGAGGTCTGACCTCTCGACTTGGCTATGGCTTAGTCAGGTGACCACTGAAAAAATGCATCTCCAAGGCAGTGGGGAAACACTAAAGGGATGTCCCCCTGATGACGGCATGCCATCCACTCTTCCTTCATCTGTGGCCTCCCAACACTCAGCTGCCATCGTATAACGGGCTGAGCCCAAGCTTATTCTCCATCACCAAGTTCTCTTCAGCGGTTAGCTTTCTGATGCTCTGCTACACCACGGAGCTGCAAGCATTTCAGCCTTGTCCTCCATCTCCTGGGACCAGGGCCAGCTTTAGCGCTGGTGGCACCCTCTGCGATAGTCTTTTTTGGCACCCTCCACCCTGCGAAGACCTCCTCGGATTTCCTCACTACCACCTGGCAAACGTGCCCCTCATCTCTCCATAGCCCCTCTTTCACATACATTCATTTTAAAGCGCTTGTAAAGGCTGGCTTTACTAATCCACTCAGCTATCCACATAAAATATAGTTCTGCTCTTTGCAGCAGGCATATTAACTCTCTACACTACATTATGGCAAGTCAAAGCTGCCACTGGTTAAAACTCCCATCTCTCTCCCTAGCAGGAAGATTAATCACAAAAGATATATTGACATTTTAATTGCTTCCTGAAGGCTGGATGCACAAGGAACTTTTCAGCAGGTGTTTTTAAATTGCAAGTTTCGTAAGTTATTGTAAACCCAGCGCCCCACTAAGGTCAGCTCGCCCCAATCCAGGCGAGCACCCGGTGTGGTCTCACCGCTCGCACCACCCTAAAGCCGACTTTGCCTGGGACACCAACATCTCTACCCGGGGCACAAACAATATGACACAAGTTACAGACATGTGGCCAAGGATGCGTGAGAGGACAAGAAATAGCTTATTTGACTCAACTACGACAATGCACCAAATCCATGTTTCTTTGCCGTGTCTATACTTTCTACGCAAATATATGCCTAATGGACGGGGGTTGGGAAGATGTATATAGAGCTCCACCCTTCTAATAAGTTAACTCCCTCGTTTCTAGTTGGGTATAAAGTCTCCTTGTCAAGACCTCTACACCAAAGGACTTGGACTTGGAAACTGCTTTCATTGCTGCTTGAAAGACGCAGTTAATCTTATCGAGCGTTGCTCAGATCAGCCTGGGATACACATATTTGTACAAACACAGAAGCCACAAATCTGTGCAAGCATGGATGGCTCTAAAGCGATGCGACCGGTGCCACCACACCAGGTGTTGATTTTGGGTGGGGGCACTGTGCTTGCAAGTGTATTATGATTTTAAAAGCACCTTCTGACAACTTTTCTTGCCTCCAGCTATTTTAAAGCAACAAAAAAAATGGCAAGATAACTGCATGATTAATGTTCTTTCTGGAGAGAGATCACAGTTCTGCCTAGTGGACGTTTTGACTCATGTAAGGTGAAGCAGAGGGTTGCAAAGATTGTGTACCATGCAGATCACAACGTCAGTAGCGGCTGCTGCCAGGAAGGGGCGGGGCAGGGTTCAGCTTGCGGATTGCGGGGGCAGCGCACAGAGCTGGCGCAATAAAAAAAACATACCTGCCTTCTGTGTTCTGCTGCTCCAGCCGCCTCTCGTCTTCTTCCTCCCTCCCCACCCAATCCAGATGCTTCTTTCCTTCTATTACACAGCATGAAAGAATCGCCAGAATTGGCATGAGCGGGCAGAAATGCCACTGAGGGAGGGAGCGGAACACTGCACTTGGTCTCCACCCAGCTGTGCAACACAGCAGGGTGGAGAGTTCTAAGTGCGGTTGTCAGTTTGTCCGGCCTCGGACAGCCGGCCAAACTGACATGCGTACGCAGAAAAACACCACCAGTCCTCCTCCACTTGTTGACGTGGAGGATGCTGGCCCTGCCCCACCTTACGAAAGCGGAAATATAAAGGGATGATAAAAATATATTTTTTATCCCTTTATTTTTTTGCTTTCAGCAGCGGACGACGCTCCTCCGCCATAGTGGAGGGGCCGCCACTGCACAACATAGATATAATGAAAATAGGTCAGAAGGTTACTGATTTTGTCAGAGAGATCCTTTTGTTACTTGCAGTTTATGAGTTGAAATCCTAATACAGAACAGTGTGATACTAACTGTCATCAAAGAGCTGCATGCAAACTGCAAGGTATAGATTAGAGCGTTATGATTTTTAACCCAGTCTTTCATTATCCGAATATTGCAAAAAGGATTAGTTGGTGGTAGAAATCCATTCTTATTATAAAAGAGAAACCCTAACCATGATGTTACATTTTAAATTCTGAGTCTGTGCTTCTCCAGAACAAGTACTCTTAAACTATACTGACTACCAGCATGGATGACTTGTGACTCCTACACTTTGTAGTCCTCTGTCTTAATTAACATTTCCTATACACCGATTTACACACATAGGATTGATTGTCTCTGTGTTCTGACACCTTTCTAGGGCCGAACTGGCAGTAGCGGGCACCGGGCTTTTTCCGGGAGGGTGGAAGGGTAGGGGCCAGTTTTGCAGCAGTGGGAGCTGGTTTTGTGACTGTGGGCCAGTTTTGCAGAGGTGCGCAATATCGGCCCCCAGTAACAAAAGCAGCAGTGCTTTGCACTTGCAACCCCCACCGGGATCCAGGGGTTGGCCTGACAAAATTGCTAGGGCTGCTTTGGGTTCCCAGTCCAGCCCAGCACCCTACCCTACACTGGTATGAGTGATGCTATAAAACAAATTAAGTGCATCTGACAGAGAGTGGTTATGGAGACTTGAGTGGCTCTCTTCTAGGGTGGTAGTGAGGGAATCCGTGGCAGAAGTGGTCATGGAGGGCACTAACAATCATTGTCGTACTGGGCACCACCAGTGCTAAAGCCAGCCCTGTGTACAGGCGTGCTAGTTCTGCGGTTACAGATATCAATGTAACACCACTGGGATAAGCACATTTGCCAGTCGACATGCAATTTTCATTTAGGTGTATTTAGACTAGCCAATGTACTACTGGCTAGCCATGGGAGAAATATGTGTTAATCAAGAGTAATCTACAGTAATTTTGGTAATTTTGATTAATGCAAAATTCCTGAAATTACACTATTACGCCACGTCACGTAATTACAACCAGAACGCGAGTGACCTGTTGTGTGCAGCGCTTGTGTTTTTGTGATTTTGTACAGCACCAAATATGCACTAGTGTCGAAAATGGATAGCAGGACTCATTACTGTCTCCATAAGTAACCAATGGGTGCACCCCCGCTATTCGCTTTAACGGCAAAGGCACAAGCAAGACATTTGCGTGATGAAAATATGCCTAATCGTACCTAAAGAATACCTACACGTTTTTCATCGAGAGAGAACAATAAGTGAGTTAGTAAAGGACACTTCTTATGTCTCTTCTCTCGTTGAAGCCAGAAAGAGAACATTTCAGCCTCCATTGTGTATTCACGTTCACTTCATTTTAATTCATTGTGTTGCATTCAATAAATAGTGCATTTTGCGAACGGAAACAAGCGTTGGCAAGAAAACAGGTCTTGGCAGAAAAATCTATTGGCATCGGAAGTGCCGAATCAGGAACAGGATTTATTAAAATATTGCAAATGAGTTTGCCACGAGTACATCCACAGCGGCCATCACTGAATGCATTTGTATTTTTTTAAATAAACGCCTATCACAAACGGCTCCTGGGATGCACGCGCATCCACAGCTACCTTTTTTAGAAGGCAGGTGTAATCTTTTAATAAATCGAGTTCAAAGAAGGCCTCCACGCAAGCCAGATTTGAATGGCGTTTTCAAAAACAATGCAAGTCCATTCCTAGGTTCCTGCTGAACATGCGAGCGCGTGTTGATGCATTCTCTCTGCCGCCCATACTGAGAATATTTTAAGACGAAGAAAAGAAAGCATGGCAGACCCATAAAGAAGAAAAAAAAGAAAACTGAGGTGGCGAAGAGGCAGTGGCAGAGGGTTCCATGCTGGGAGTGAGAGGGAAGCAATGGAGTAACATGCATGAGCGAGGCAATGTTGGAACAAGCATTGGCATAGCTAATAGGTCTTGCTTTTGAGACCTTATGACTGTTCAGCCTGAGCTAGTGGCTTTGCTAATGTCTTTAAGCTATGGTGTAGAGCCGCGTGGGTGCTGTGCAGCATGTTGAAAGGTTGTAGTGAAAAAATGTTATAGGCATTTTTGTTACCTTATATTGAACCAAGAAGACATTATGTACAACTGAACGACCCTATTATTAAAAATATCATTAACATAAAAAATGTCTTCTAGATATTTTGTCCTTGCAATGCTAGCAACTTCTTTCTGCCAGCTCTAATGTGTGTTTCTCATAGCTTATTTTTGTTGGGGGGGGTGGCGAAAAAACAGCAGGAGGGTGGAGGTTGGGAAATAGTACCTGAATTACAACAGGAGCAGCGGACGGTCACTAGGGGAGAATCAGCCGATGCCAGATTCTGAGGGCAGACTGAGGTGATGCTGAGGTGGTGGTGTGCTGGCGCAGAGATGATGCTTAGGTGATGCTCAATGACACTCAGGTGGTGCTGAGTGATGCTGAGGTTGTGGTCTGCTGGAGTGGAGATGATGCTCAGGTGATGCTGAGAGATACTGAGGTGGTGCTAAGTGATGCTATGGTGCTGAGTCATGCTGAGGTGGTCGTGCTGCACTGGTGCTCAAGTGGTCCTGAGATGGTGCTCGGGTGGTGCTGATTGATGCTGAGTTGATGCAGTGCTGAGGTGATGCTGCACTGATGCTGAGATGGTGCTGCGCTGATGTTGAGGTGTTGCTGCAATGGTGCTGAGTTGCTGCTGAGGTGGGGATGTGCTGGAGCTGTGGTGGAGCTGCGCTGCTGGTGGTGCACTGATGCAGAGGAGGTGCTGAACTGATACTTAGATGGTGCTGTGATGATGGTGAGGTGGTGATGTGCTGGTGCTGAGATGGTGCTGCACAGGTGCTGATGTAGTGCTGCGCGGATGCTGAGCTGGTGCTGTACTTGTGGTGGAGCACTGATGAGGAGGTTGTGCTGAAGCTGAGAAGGTACTGTGCCGATGCTGAGGTGGTGCTCAGGTGAAACTGAGGGATACTGAGGTGGTGCTGAGAGATGCTGAGGTGGTGATGCTGGGCTGGTGCTCAGGTGCTGCTGAGTGAAACTGAGTTTGTGCTGAGGTGGTGGTATGCTGATGCAGTGGTGATGTTCTTGTGGTGGTGAGTGATCCTGTGGTGCTGCATTGGTGCTAAGTTGCTGCTGACGTGGCCTGTGCTGATGCTGAGGTGGGGCTGTGCTGTTGGTGGTGTACTGATGCAGAGGTGGTGCTATACTGATCCTGATATGGTGCTGTGCTGCTGGTGAGGTGGTGCTGCGCTGCTGAAGTGGTCCTGCACTGGTGGTGATGTGGTGCTGAACTGGTGGTGGTGCACTGATGAGGAAGTGGTGTTGATGCTGAGATGGTGCTGTGCTGATGCAGAGGTGGTGCCCAGGTGATGCTGAGTGATACTGAGGTGGTGCTGAGTGATGCTCAGGTGGTGGTGCTGCACTGATGCTCAGGTGGTGCTGAGTTGGTGATCAGGTGGTGCAGAGTGATGCTGTGTTGGTGCTGTGCTGAGGTGATGCTGCTCTGATGATGACGTGGTGCTGCACTGATGATGTTCTGATGCTGAACTGGTGCTGCGCTGGTGCCTCAGTTGCTGCTGAGGTGGGGATGCACTGGTGCTGAGGTGGGGCTACGCTGGTACTGAGGTGGGGCTGTGCTGGTGGTGCACTAATGTGGAGGTGGTGCTGTGCAGATGCTGAGGTGGTACTGTACACATGTTGAGGTGGTGCTGCACTAGTGCTGCCGTGGTGATAAGTGATGCTGAGTTTGTGCGGTGGTGGTGCTGCGCTGCTGCTGAGGTGATGCTGCACTGGCGCTGAGTTGGTGCTGCACTAATGCTGAAGTAGTGCTGCATTGGTGCTGAGTTGCTTCTGAGGTGGTGCTGTGCTGGTGCTGACATGGTGCTGCCTGATGCTGAGTTGGTGCTGCGCTGGTGCTGACATGCTGCTGCGCTGATGCTGAGTTGGTGCTACGCTGATGGTGAGGTGGTGATGTGCTGGTGCTGCACAGGTGCTGATGTAGTGCTGCACAGATGCTGAGCTGGTGCTGTACTTGTGGTGGTGCACTGATGAGGAGGTTGTACTGAAGCTGAGAAGGTACTGTGCTGATGCTAATGCTGAGGTGGTGCTCTGGTGAAACTAAGGGATACCAAGGTGGTGCTGAGTGATGCTGAAGTGGTGGTGCTGGGCTGGTGCTCACTGAGTTGGTGCTGAAGGGGTGGTGTGGTGATGCTCAGGTGGTGCTGAGTGATGCTGTGGTACTGCATTGGTGCTAAGTTGTTGCTATGGTGGCCTGTGCTGGTGCCGAGGTGGGGCTGCACTGTTGGTGGTGCACTGATGCAGAGATGGTGCTGAGGTGCGGCTGTACTGGTACTGAGGTGGGGCTGTGCTGGTGGTGCACTAATGTGGAGGAGGTGCTGTGCTGATGCTGAGGTGGTGCTGTACTGATGTTGAGGTGGTGCTGCACTAGTGCTGCCGTGGTGCTGAGTGATGCTGAGTTGGTGCAGCAATGGTGCTGTGCTGCTGCTGAGGAGATGCTGCACTGGCGCTGTGGTGGTGCTGTGCTAACGCTGAAGTGTTGCTGCATTGGTGCTGAGTTGCTTCTGAGGTGGTGCTGTGCTGGTACTGACATGGTGCTGCGCTGATGCTGTGGTGGGGCTGTGCTGGTGCTGATTTGGTGCTGCGCTGGTGGTGGTGCACTGATACAGATGTTATGCTGTGCGGATGCTGAGATGGTGATGTTGTATTGAGTGATGCTGAGGTGATGCTGCGTTGGTACTGAGGTGGTGCTGAGTGATGCTGTGGTGCACTGAGTGATGCTGCGCTGATGCTGAAGTGGTGCTGGGCTGTTAGTGAGGTGGTGCACTGGTGCTGAGGTAGCGTAAACAGCACTTTAACATTCTGCGTGCGACTGCAAGAGTATTGAACATCAAAGTCCTAATGTTAGAGCAAACACTATCAATGTCAACACAATACACATTTTAATAATCTCCCAAAAATATATCCCATCCACACAGTCAAAAAACCAAACACTACATGCAGAAGTGGCCGAGGTACCGTGGCAAAATAGTCACCCTATGAAAATAAAGCCTTGGTCTTGGCTAATGACAGCACTCAAAATCTCTTCACTTCAGAGCTTTTAAAGTAGTCGATTTTAAAACCTCAAAGGGATGACTTCAGAGGCTCTATGGGATGTACTAACAGTCAAAACACCTGGTGCACTATGAGCCCCGTCAATACCTATGTAGTGGTGTCAGCACGATATTTACAAGCTACAACGGTCTCCAACCAAGGGCTGACCTCTTATACACTGCACACAATCCTTAATAAGTGCATTCTGATACCCTGATAAGGTAGCATGAGATTTAGATTCTGTGCATTTAACAGGACGCCATTAAAAAAGGTTAATTAAAAAACTGGGACTGCGTGGAACCCTTTGGAATATTCTCAAATGGCATGTGTCCATTAAAGACTGGTAAATAGAGTGTCTACTCTCCAGCTCTACTGGGCCCACATTACTTATGCAACAGGGAAAAAACAGGATGCTGAGGATACATTATCCCCCAAAACACTAGAGACACCCATCTGTTGACTCAGTTCATAAGATAAAAAGAAAGGCAACTTTAAGCCTGAAAGTGGTGTTCTGGGTAAAAATAGGGGGTGGCTGGCTTTATAATTAGGTCGTTAGATTTCTCTAAACTCAGTGCCATCCCTGCTGGACTCTGCAGGGGGCTTCCTGAAAGACGATGACTTGCAGTCTACCACTAACTGTTAACAAAGGGAGCTGAAAGTGTCATTCTGGGTACATCTCCCAACTGTATTTGGAACATTCCGTGGTGGACTCAATTGGTTTACTAAAGAAGGGAGCTGGAAAACAAGCAGCTTCAAGTCTGACACCGGAGTCACAGGGAGAGGATCAGCCAGTGGGGTGGAAGAGTTAGAGGGGGCGGCTCGTGACATAGCATCCAGGCAGCTGGAGTGCTGGCTCTCTGGTTATCTGCCACTTAAGGGAGGGGTTTTATCGGAAATTAAAATGCAGCTATTCTAGTGCAAGGGTTAACTAATCAAATATCCGGTGCATTCTGATCCCAAAGGCCAAGATATTGTATCCTTAAAATGTCAGAGCTACAGCGTAAACAACATACGAACAAAGGGAACCATGGGAAAAATAAATCCAAAAATGCTGTAGACATATAAAAAACATTGCTAAACTAAGATAGCATATTATAGAAGGAAAACCTTAAAACATTTCGCACACAAGCTTAATGAAATCATGCATCTCGCACCATCTTAACGAAAACATACAAAAGAAGAGTGCGCAGACACAAAGGGAAAAACACTACAGAGAAAGGAGACTAGTAATAGGTCAATACTCCAGGGGCGGGAACTACCCATAAGAAGCAGTGACATATCAGTAAAACAAAGTACATAGAAGCAAGCTTTTTAGAATGACTCACACATTAACAAATCAGCAGCGAGGTCCAAATGAAAGCCCGCATAGTGAATACAGCATGTCTCACAGACAGCGTGTAAGCGCTGCCTAGGTTCGACCTAAAAAATTGTTCAGATTACACTGAGACATCGGCCCAATCCCTGACTGCCCGCTTTACCAATCCAGCCCTGGAAGGTCACAAGGGAGGAACTTGTAGTCTAGAGGAAGGGATATCAATACTGAATGAATCTAGCAGCCCACTAATAGAACACAGTTGTTTGTAATCACAGTATGGCTTGTTATGTATCAGACACAAGAGCACCTTGAGGTGATGCATTATGCAGAGCAATGCTACAAAAGTGTCATCATTTATGCAAACTTAGAGAGAGTCAGGTAGTGAAAATGGTAACAAATCCCTGAGGATTCTAGACAACCGTTGTTTATTGGTAAATAATTGTTTTTCTGCAGGTGTGGAGCTAGGCCCGTCCAGTGATGTTGAATGTATTTACACATATAAGGTATTAGACATTCGGATGCCCTAATAAAAAGGCCACACGAATTGCTGTCTATTTCAGAGATTACATTTATTATATTATTAATTTAAAATCCGTTCCACAAAAAGTCTCGTTTTTGTAGTTGAATAATTCACCTCACCCATCTGTGCCTTTGAAGTGGATACAGAAAATGATGCTCCCATTTGATGCTTTGCATGAAGTTGTCTCATTTTAATATTGGTGTTAATACTGGCGTTCTTTCACTTTAAAGCATTTCCTACTAAAAGGAACTGAAGGGCAGTGACAATACAGTGATTTTCCAAAGGGCACAAAATAGTGAAGTGGTAAATTCAGGATTAGATTGTTATGCCACAAATAACATCCAACTCATTTCCTCCGAGGTATTTTTTTCCTCATGGTCCTTGCACTATAAAAGTAAGTGCATTCTCATCTCCCCTCTCTCCAATAGTCTGAATAAAATGGGTCTCACCAGCAGGCTGCTTTTGTAAGAAAGAACTGAAGACATCAATTTTGAGATGAAAGCCAGATGCAGCCACCGCACCATCAATATGATGGTGCTTGACATTTCATGTCCCCAGACCAGCGATCCCTATTTAGAGATGGCAAACAGGAAGAGGATGTGGCATAATGGCTAGAGCTGTCAACTTTGGAACTGGGGACCCATGTTTGAGTTTTGGTGGTGACAGAACATTCTAGTATTCTTTGCAAATCACTTGATCTTCCTGTGCCTGAAAATAGAGAAAGTGAATGTGTCTGGACAAATATCGCTCCACAACCCTCGGGTCGAGATCCACTATAAACACATGTAAATGAAAATAAAAACACAAAAGAGCTGCAGGGAATCAGCTGCATGTGCTTACAGCTCCCCACCCTTCCCCATCTGCTTCATTTCAAGCACTGAAAAAAGTGCAGAAGCCCAATAAAATGTGTTTGTTATCAACAAGCCTAGTGTGGGTGGCAATCAGAATGGACAGAAATCTTGGAGCTGGAATAACGGACAAGCATTGGCAAAGCCAGTAGGTCCCTCCATATGGAAGGTACTGTCAATATTTTTAGCCCTTTGCCCTCATCCAATGGGTGTTGGTGTAGAAATATGGCTTTAGCTTGCTACTGCCTATTTTGCATCATACTGGCTCTTGGAGTCCACCAAACAGTAAACTAAAACCTCAAATAAAAACCTGCACTGTTAGAAGCAAGCTTTTTATGATGATTTGCACATTAACAAATAATCAGCGAGAAGTGGAATGAAAGCCCCCATAGTGAATACAGCATGTCTCACACACAGCAAATGTGTGTTGCCTAGGCTCGACCTAAAAAACAGCAAGAAGAGGAGGTGCATGGAAAGCAATGGAGGAAGAGACAGAGGGGGCATAGGAAAGAAAAGGGCATGGAGGTTAAGAAATCCTTACACTGCCCCCTAGTATGCTTTTTTAATTGGCTTTATGGACTCAAGACAGTCCCTGAGTCCTGTAATAATGGCCTCAACATTGTTCTTGATGTGGCAGCCAGCCAATCACATCACTCCATCCTGTGGGACTGCCACGGACCAGCAAATCAAAATTATTTTTGTGTATTTTTTTTCTCATTGACTTCTCACTGGAAAACCATGACAACAGATATTGCTAGTTTTTTAACTTAATTTCTCAAAGACACCTGAATAGATTTACACCAAATCACAAAAAGCACACTTCTGGCTTAGTTCTTGCCCATTTCTTATCATTCATAGACTTCATTTTCACTCATATAGACAATGGCTCCTGTTTGGTCAACGTGAGCTGGCCTCACTTTGGCTTCTCTTTCTCTTTCTGTTTGTGTGTTTTCCCCATACCTGGTGCATGGACCAAGCACTGCTTCCTTTTTTTGGGAGTGTCCTCCCAATATTTTCACTTTATGTCCCAGCCTATTTTTTCTTGTGGCACTTTGTAAAAGTGTATTTTTAGGATGTGTTGCTTCTGGTTTTGCCTGCACTTTGGCTTCCACTGCTCTTTTACTATGTCCAAAACCTTTCAATTTTATCCTCTCTCCTGCTCATTGGTGTTTTTATAACAACACCAGCAGGTCACATGTTGTTAGTGTTGTTTTTAACAAAGATTTCAAAATACATTAATGGCTTTGCTCTGCTCTATCATTATTAAGTCGTCACTCATTTGTTAGAAAGGGATTTTTTGGTATCTATTTCATGATTTACAAGATGTCTTAGGAATGATTAAATATTTTTATGAGAAAAACATTGTGTTTTCAATTGGTTCACCTTTGCACTATTACTGGTGTTTGTATATTCTAGTTTGAAAATAACACATTACTAAGCCCTTTTTTGCTTGTTTTTCATTGCTAACATTGCGCTATTGTAATGTGTACATTGTAATCAAGATTACCATACCATTCCATACTATATGACAGGACATAACATACCATAACACACAATAACGTACTGCACCATACCATACCATATTATACAATGACAGGTCATACAATACTCTATAATGACAGGCTATATTACACCATACCATATTGACAGTCCATAACATATCATACCATACCATACACTAGTGACATGACATTCCATACAATACAATGACAAACCATAACATTCCATAGTGTACAACGACAGGCCAAACCGTACCATACCATTCCATGCCATACAATACCATGCTATGCCACGCCTTACCATACCATACTATACAACAACAAGCCATACCATACCATATAATGGCACACCATTTCATACCATACCATACCATACCATACTATACCATACCTTGCCATTCAATACCACAATGTATGACTAGTCAAAGCTCATCATTTCATACTATACCATAGAACACTAAAATAAATTATGACCATACAGTACCATTCCATTTCATACCACACCATACCATACTGTGGTGAATCCATTTTAGTTCTTATGGGATTCAAGAGTTTAGCTTAGCCTTTGGCTTGTAGCCCTGTGGCCCCATCACCTAGAGTCTTTTAACCTACTTAGCTTGCTCTGTTTTAGTCCACTCATTTTTTTATTTCTTTTAAGATGGCTGTCTTTGTTTATAGTTATAAAGATGTTTTGATTTGCATTATCAGTGCCACTCTTTGGAGACGTCATTATCAGCGCCATGCTCAGTGATGTAGGTAGGTATTATCATCATGTCCCTTTCCCTGTGATAGGAACTTAATGTACACTTGTTGGGGATTGTTTATATAATTGCTGCCACAAGCCTGCCTCCTTTTCAGTTGTATAGTAACATACCTGCGTCAGGGGTCCTAAATGATCTGTATAAATACATCTTACACGGAAAACGTCATTAGAGGGATTCCTTCCAGATCTACACTGCACGTCACCTTGCTGCAGAACTCAGCCTCTGTGTCACAAGGTAGTCTGACCTAGAGACCCCATTCCAAGGTAACGAGGGTTGGGGGGCGCTTCTCATGGACACGGTACTGGCAGATTAGGTTTATCATACCTAGCTCTCATTAGGTTAGAGACTAGATTCTCTTTGATAGGAATTGTATATCTCATGTTTACTGTAAGATGGTGGGGGTGTTTATATTCACAACTCTCATCTTCACAATTATGCTTCTTTTTCTGTTCATTATCCTAATGATTGCAGCTCATCCATTTTATTGTAGATTGCAGTCTTTTCAATAAATATATTGAAAACTCCCCTGCATCTCCTTCATTGCATGTGTTTGACTGAGACTAGTTGCTAATGAGAGAAAAGGGTACCTTCCGTTCCACCACAACTTCCCTGAGATGTTGCAATCTAGAGTCCATGCGTAAGGCTGCCAGAAATCACCCTTTGCTTTCTGAGATTTGGTGAGGTACTGCTTGTGAGCAGGGAGGGTGAAGCCGACAGTTGTGACTTGTTGTAGGGTGGCTTAGTCGCCTACAAACAAAAGTGCTTTCATCCCTAAACCTGCAGTCTCGCCTAGAGAGTCCAACTATGACATGGCACCATCAACGATGGTGTTATGGCACTAATTTATGGATATCCTGAGAATCTCTGTCTCACACACAGCAAGTACACTATGTATCATTATACAGAGACAGCTGTGGTCTAAGGGATAATCCTCCTCAGCTGAATAAGGAGCACCAAACTAGACTGTAGCTTGTTCAAGTTTGAACGCTTAAAAGGGCTTTATCCCCATTTGGTGTTCCATCTCTGTACCCATTATTCAACATGGCTAACGCCATAGACATTTCAGAAAATGTCAGACATGCATTAAAACAACCCTTAGAAGCCCATGGCTGAACAAATGAGGGTGGGGATGTCACATTTATAGTGGAAACTCATGATGCTTACCAAACAAAAACATTATATTCCCGGGTCCCCTTTCCAGAGCAAGATGACAGAACACATAAATTTCACACATACAAAACATCAGTACCAAACTTAGTGGTATTTAGAAATACCACTTTTCCATCAAGAACATCAAAATTGGTTTAATGGCATGCTACCCCATGTAATACAACCCGTGACATTAGGTTCCTTAAGTAATGACGGACCAACATGGCCTATGTTTTCCACATACACACCACATCCTGGCGTACATGCAATGCAAATAGCTGATGTATGCGCACTTTATAATGAGCTAGTACAACTTTACAGATGATGAGTACTATCAAAGATAGGGCACAGGGCCCACAGAACGTGAGAAGATTCTGTTTTGGATAGCACTAAAAACTAACTAAAACTAACCAGGTGGAAGCAGTGTTTCCCCATAGGGGACCCCAAGATAAACATATAATTCCCACAGTGTGCTTGCCAACTTCCACACAGTCTCCTCAATAATACTCCGTAATATTAAAGGGGAAGCAGTAGCGTTGGCCATACGGCAGTGGCTCGTGGAGATTCCACAGTTGGAAAAGGAGCGTCAACTACAGAAAATTATTTCCGACACCTATACTAGTATAAGACAAGATTGTTTGGGAGTCAAGCCGAAGAAACCTGAAATTCAGAGTACCACCCCTAAGGACGGTAGTAAACAGGCACAAGAGGGTTCTAAAAAATGCTGGGATAAACAAAAACAAAATAAACACAAACAAAGTCTGGGAGCAGACTCTCCGCATCCGGGGAGCTCTGAAAGGGGGTATAATCTCAGAAATAGAGAAACTTTCAAGGCTCCTGACAGATATGATTCACGTCCCTCTTGTTCCTTTCAGGACACACCGGACAGACAGATTGAGAGAGTGGGCCGGTCAAGGCAACGTACTGACTACATGAAACAGAAGAAAGGCTTATAGAGTTCTTCAGACAAGAAAGAAGACAAATCCCCCCAACAAAGTCACAATTTAAAAATAAAAATGTGGCAGCAATTTCAATAAAACATACCAGCAAACTTGAAAACATTGCTGAGGAACAAGACGTGGGCAGTGGCCATGATGGACAGCGGGGCAGAAGTCACAATATGTCACCAGAGTCTGAAAGATCATCTGGATGTGACAGCAACCTTTCTTGCAGTCGAGACAATGGACAGGTGCGTTCTCCCACCCGACAGGGTTTATGATTTAAATATCCAAACTGAGGCAGACTTAGAATGCACAATTAGTTTAATTTTTTGGGAAGAACTTAATTGTGATATCCTTTTGGAAGAAAGAGACTGGCCACATGAATACGCCCGTAAGCTCCAACATGGGAAAGATGTAATTTTGCTTTCTTTCTCAGATCTTGTACCAGAGGTGGTAAAAGAAGCCTACACTGTCAACTATGCTTTGGAGCAGGCACTTACGCTATACTGCAACCACATAGGATGGGATAAGGATTCCCCCTACCATGTAATACCTTTCAGGTCTACACCCCAGCCTCAGACCCAATATCCTGCTAAACATGAGGCTAAAGCTCCAGTGAAAGAGATCCTCACTCAACTCGAGCACCAGGGAGTAATAGAGCCCTGTGTCTCTACAATGAATAACTCGTTATTCCCCATTGCAAAACCAGACCATTCAAATACAATAGTCTTAGATTACAGACACTTAAACAACTACACACGCACATATGCAATACCAAATGCACACAGCACCACACTAATTAACAATATAGTGCATTAAAAATACAAAACAACCTTGGATATTTCCAACAGGTTTTTCTGCCAAAACTTAGCGCATGAAAGTCAGGTCCTGAGTGCATTCTCATTTGGCTCACAAAAACATTTTTGCTGTTTGCCCCAGGGCTATAAGAACAGCCCAGGGTTGTTCTCAGTCCATGTAACATCAATATTGCATGATATTGATCCAGAGGCGTTGTCCTATGTAGATGACATCTATCTCACAGATGACGACCCCAACATTCATCATGCCAGAGTCGATCAGATCGTTTTAGGATTCGCAACCCTTGGCTACAATTTCAATTTCAAGAAAACTAAAATAACCCCTTTCAGTGTATGGTTCCTGGGATACAAGCTATCAAATGAGAGCAAGAGCCAGGCCCGCACTTTTTAGAAAAATTTGCTCAACTCCAACCACCAAACACGATCAAGAAACTGCAGTTAGTACTTGGTTTCTTTAACTTTCGCAGAACTTACATTCCAGATTATGAACAATGCATCAAACCACTCTGTGATTTAATTTTCCCAGATTTCTCAATCAGACCCTGTGCAGTTGAACCCATGCGCATCCTTAAAGGAATGCAGCAAGATATGCTAGAAGCAAAACACTTACACACACATAACAACAACAAAAAATTGGTCATCAGAATATTTGCTGGTGCCATCGAGTTCACCTACGTCACCTTTAATGAGGGCTGCATGGTACCTACTCATAGCATACAAATCACATTTGTACTCCAACGCAGAACAACGCTTTGCCCCCACAGACAAAATTCTGAGTGCTCTATAGATGGCTCTCATTACGGAGAAGCCACTTGCCCAAGGGACACGTATTATTGTCATTACCCCAGTCCCAGCATTAGAGGCTGTCACAAAAGCAAGCATTCCTAACACTAAAGCATTACAGCCACATTGGATTCAATGGGCAACGTCCCTGACTGCCACTGATGTTAACTATATCTTTGACCCAAAACTTCAAACACAAGAATTTCTCCACTACGAACAGGAGTATCCCACACATACTAACATCTTGCCGCTTGACAGATACCAAACTGTCATCTATACTGATGGTTCAGCACAACCAGCTGTAGGTTCAAAACATCAATATTCAGCCGCTTGCGCAGCTGTGAGTGGAGTGATGAAGGATGGTGTATTCCACCCTCAACATACCCTGGGGGACTGCACCGCTCAGTTTGATGAGCTTAAAGCTCCTTTTTTGGCACTGGAACATACGGATCCAGAACAGCTCACATTGACTGTGTGTGATTCTTCCTACTGTGTCCAGTCCTACAATGAATATCTCAATCATTGGCAGTTGAACGGGTTAAGAGACTCAAAGGGGAACAACATAAAACAAAGAACTCTGTGGGGGAGGGTGCTGATCTTAAGGATAAGCTACCAGATGCTCATGTAGTACATACACTGGGCCACCAATGTGTAGGAGTACACGTTATAGAAAACACTTTGGCTGATGAAGTGGCCAAAACAACAGTCTATGGCTTCTGTTGCTGCAGTGACTCGTTCCCACACAAGATTAGCTAATGAAATTCAGGCTGCCGCAAAAGCTTCGACTTAGGGCGAGTCTCTCCCAAAAGCATACTCTACAAAATATTCCTACCGTATCTGTGCACAGAATGTTGCCTTTGTGACAGTTTATGGGGTGGGAGATCGATTGACACCCAACCAAGACCAGAGATTAGATCTCACCAAAGCAGCGCATGAGGGTGTCACATCTGCTCATGCTGGTGTCGCGGCCACAATATCACTCCTACAGAAATGCTTCTGGTGGCCGGGTTTATACAAACAGACCAAGCAATATGCCCTTTTCTGTGACATTTGGCAGCAAATTAAGGGCTCAAACATCAAATTTCCACCTCAGTCCAACAGGAACTTCCATCAATTTTGTGATGATAATTAATCAGCCAGTGCTGTCACCTTACGAATAAGGGATTTGCCAACAACTTCTACAGGCTGGATTCCTAAAGTTTTGGATCTGTTTCATGAGACGTTTGCTGTGAAGAGGGAATTTGGCCCATCTTACAGAGCACAGGTTCCAGTCCTGGGGACTCAAGGCACCAGAACTCTCATTCTGCCACCACTGCCAGGTTCCAAAGGGAACAGATTTGTCTCCATTGACAACATCATATTGCACATGTGGCCAATCCTGCACAGTATACCCTGTGGTCCCTTGGGTAGTTCCTGGTCCCCTCTCACTACCCAACAGGATATACCTCTTCAAAGAAGAAACAACAACACTTCTGAATATACCAGCATGTACAATAATGTTACAAATGCCTTTGCTCAAGCATTTGGGGAGGGCAGACAATGAGCTTCTGTTGATTCCCGTTACCATTTCACCAACAAGAATTGTCCAAGATGTGGCTGTTTTCTACTCCAATGCAACACAAACTGACAACACCATCTACTATGAACCTCCGCGTGAAGTGGATCCATCCACTAGTAACGCACCGGGTCCTGTGTTCGCAGAGACTGCTTCTGGTTATTCCATTGACCTTGATGACTTTTCTTCAACTTCATCTGCAAGTGCAACTGAAACTGTTTCAAATACAAATAAGCTGTACATATGGCTTAAAATAACTACTTGGTTTATCCATGGAATTATCTGTGGATGTTATTGACAATGCTTGTCTTTCTGTTATGGATTGGTTTTGTAACTGTTTTCTCTCTCCTGATAAATAGCCATTATCTACCTGAACGCTCTGCTGTCGAGCCAGTGGATGTCGTTCTAACACCATATCTCTCCTCACATAAGGCCTGAAGAGACTTGTCCCTTGTGAACAATTCAGCAGTACCAATTCCAGATGGAATTGTTTGGGATAAAGTTCCATTTGATATACATGGGCCTACTGAGTTTATCCAAATTCCTTATGTATTCAAAGCTGGTGTTGTTTCTGATTACTGGGATGTTAAGCAGTTGATTCTATGCTTCCTGGACTGCAGAATTACACTGTATTTGAAAGTGATGATGTGTAAGAGCACAATGAATTATGGGGAATATTCTGTTATAATCATTGAGGACATTACTTTCTGCACCAAGCAACTAGAAATAGAGCAGTATTTAATTACACACAGTGGGAACATTGTTGAGCGCCACCTGTGAGAAGCCCCAAAACATATGTAGACAAATGTGCATACTTTTCTGGGCATGACACTACAAATGCAGAGTCATATTATTTCAAACTACCACCATCCAAAATGAGAAGATTTTACTGACCAACACCAAATTGATGTATTCAGATTCCTTTGATTCACGACTTGCTGTTCAAGGTTAGAATACTGGAAGAGCACTATTGATGTGAAAAGTGTATGGGGAACACAAGATTGGAAAATTCAGGGTAGGGAAGTTTTGTTTAGAGCATGCCTTATTCCTGTACAAATTATGTTTTTAAATGACACAGTTCAACAAACATCCTGCCTAGGGTTCACACAAATAAAAGAGATGAATGCACCCAGTATCCCTACACCAGCCAAATTCACCAAGTGGCAATCATTTCTTAATGTCACCAAGGAAGACCTAAATGCTTGGGTTCAGAATGGTACCTTTCATTCCAGACTTTCAACTCACGGTGGGTGGCTATTGTGGCCAAAGGACACAAATGGGTGTCAGGCACATTTTGTTAACTCCTCAGGCGGTTTCAAGATTAGCCGTCCGGACCCTCGCTAGACCTCGGTTTAACACTCTGGTATAGTTACTACATACAGTGTGGGTAAACGTGGCCAACAATGGTTATGCACTAACACCTTAGCAGCAGTTAAAGAACATCCCAGTCTTCTATCAGAGGAAGTAGACTAGCAGACTGCTAGGTCCAAGAAAGCCCACTCTAAATGATTCTTGTATGCCACATACCAGGAAATGTGGAAGCTGTTTCAAATGGAAGCGGCTGCATGTTTAAGGCAGATGAATAAAGAAAATATGGAAAAGGCTTTAGCTGCTGTCGATAATGGCATGAATACTCTGTCCAACAGAATGTACACCCTTAATAACATAGGCCCTAATTATGAAAATGGGGGTAAATGCCACCTACCACCGTGCCGACGGCCGCCAAAAGACCGTTGCCGCGGCTAACATCCGTCTGCCATAAAATGACCACAGCCAGATTTCCGCCACAATAAGGGTGGGAATCCGGCTGTGGCCGTGCTGGCGGTCGGTGTTAAGGTGGCGCTGCTACCACCGGCAGCGCAACATCAGTAGACCGCCACCAGCCGTATTATGTCAAATAATGCGGCCTGGCGGTGTTCTGCTGTGTGGGGGTGTGTGCATGAATGTGTGAGTGTGTGCATGAATGCGAATGAGTTTGTAGTGTTTTTTGCGTGTGTGTGTGCATGTGTGAGAATGCTGTAGGAATGGAAATGTGAATGCGTATCTGCTTTTCAGTATGATTGTGTGTACGGATGTGTGCGTGAATGAATGGATGCATGCATGTCTGAATGAATGTATGCCTGTGTGAGTGAGTGTGTAAATGCATGGTGTGTGCCTGTGGGTGTACATGTATGGGGGGATTTGTATGGGGGAGCGTGGATGGAGGGGGGGTGATGGTTGTCTGGGGAGTGTTGGGGGGGTGGGTGGGCCTCCTATCAGTGACAGGGAACAAATTCCCTGTCACTGGTAGGGCCTACCGCCATGATTTTCGAGGCATTACAAACTCCACGAAAACCATGGCGGTAGGCAGGGTCATAATGGAGCAAGCGGTAAAGTAGCGGCCGCCAGGATGGAGATTGTTACCTCCGTCCTGGTGCTGCTACCGCCATGGCGGTCGGTGTGGTATATTGGAGGGTTGGCTTCCGCCAACCCGCCAATCTCATAATGTGGCGGTATGTACCGCCAGCCTGTTGGCAGTACTACCGCCACATTTACACAGACTGCCGGGTCATAATGACCCCTATAGTGTTTTCTGTGATTGATATCATTCAGAATGACATGTCCCTTTTATAACATGGGCAAAGTCAGCGGCATGCCATCATGCAGTTGGGTTGGACATTGCCGATTCTGAAAAATGGCTGTGTCCCATGGAAACACATAAACAGTAGTGACTTATTTGCTGCTTTTAATTTGTCCAGGTAGCAATAAATAATGGCTTCAAAGGAAGCAAGTGATACCATGCTTAACATAGAAAAGTTAGAAAAGCTGCCTTTAACCATAGCAGAGACACATCAACAGTATGGCTCGTACATGGTGTTATAAGTATGCCAATTTCCACCTTTCGTTTCACAAAACGTTTGAAACATTTTGCTGTGGGCAGATACAAGCGTTTAAGAGATAGCTATATAAAAGAAGATTGGTAATTGCCTTTCGAGTTCAAATGTCTGAATGGCCTAAACAGAGGTTTTTCTGAACAGAAGCCAATGTGAGACTACTGTTAGTCATTCAATGATTTGCAAACAGGTGTCACTTTGAGGTTTCTGCAATGCGGGAGTCAAAAACTTGCCATGCCTTCTGAAAGGTACTTCCGTCCCTTTGATTAGTCCAGCATTTCCCATACCTTTAAATGGAATATATGTGGTTCTGAATTATCAGAGCTGCTGTGGAATGAGACCAGGAATTGCCTACGCAATTTCTGTGTCTCAAATTGTAACTTGTTAAGGACATGTTCTATTCACTCTCGCCATACAAGAGATAAGAGTAGCAGAAACGTGGCCTCACTTTGATACTACTAATGTAAATTCTGACAAGCTGAACAAACTAAAGGTGCTACTGTTCCAAAAACAAGTGGCGTTGATATCGGCCATAGAGACGTATTCTCTCCAGATAGCGAGATCATCAGCCAAGATACAATCCCTATTATATACCAACTTTCTCATGCGCTTTGGAGAGCTGGTCTTCAGAATTTTCAACACCTCCAGCACTGCAGGGATTGTACATTTCTTGAAGGCTGTTGGGTCTGGATTTGTTTCCACCATCCAGACTGTCTTTGGAGTCATTCCATCAGCAATCCATTCACTCTTCTCAAGATTTGTTGTGACTTTGGCGCTGATTGGTGTAATACTGCTACTGCTATTCCTAATACCAGTGGTTGTGCTTTCCCAGCTAAGTGGAGTGATAGAGCTACCACTAGTCCAGCTGTTGTGATCACATGGTACAGTTCTTTGGTACTCCGTTGCTGGAAGAATTGGAGCATGATTGGTTATTGCATTCTCACCAGTCCGGTGGTGTGGCCATCTGGTCTCTCATTGCACCTGGTGCCTCTTCGAGTGTCTACCTTCGGTGTGTCTTGCTATTCAGCCAGTAGCTCCTGCAGACAAGGATCTGCTGATGTTCCTGAGGAGGGTTCATTAACAGTCGTGCCCAATGAGACTGAGGTTGATTCGTGAAGCCACTTATGAGCCACCACTTGTGAACTATTTGGCTCCTACGACATCTGGCTCTATGGATGGTGCTGCCTGCATGGGTGATCCTGTGTTCTGCGCATTTCTGCTCTGTGGATCTGTCTGCCAATCCTGTGATCGATCTGACATCTGACATTGTGGAGTCCTTCCTGGATGCACTCCCATTTGATGACTTCAGGGTCATTCTTAATAATTATTGTTGAACAATTCAACCATTAGCCTTATTCAAAGTTTTGAAGGGTAACACCAAATTGCCTTAATAATTCGGCTCACATTTGGCCTGCTGTGCTTATCATGGTTGCCATTTTATCTCTTTGTATGTATGTTTTTAGCTTCATTTTTAATTAGATTTTAGACTTTTTAGCTCAGAGCATTTTAGCTTGGACTCATGCACCCTCACTAGCAAGTTAGCATCCTTGTTTCGAAAATGGGGAAGGTGTGGTGAATTAATTTTTGTTGTTATTGGGACTCAGGAGTTTAACTTAGCCTTTGGCTTGCCGGCCTGTGACTTTTAAACTACTTAGTTTGCTCTGTTTTAGCCTATTTTTTATTTTTTTTATTTTAAGATGGCTGCCTTTGTTTATAGTTATAAAGATGTTTTCATTTGCATTATCCTGGCCACTCTGTGAAGGCGTCATTATCAGCCTCATGATCAGTGATGTGTATAGGTATTATCATCATGTCCCTTTCTCACTTATGTGTAATAGGAACATAGGCCTTCATAATGACATTGGTGGTATTTTTCGAATACTGCTGTAGTGACGGCCGCCAACATACCGCCGAGGAGGCGAACATCCACCTGCAAGATTATGACACACACACACAAAACCGACAGAAACCAGCCACAACCACAAATCCACCAGACCCAACGAACATGAAAACCTGCCGGAACTAGCACCCATACTGTTACACCAGCAAAACAACGCCCTCCAAATAATGACCCACGAATCACCACAGCGGACATTCAGCGGCAGTAAACCATTGGCGGTGCACACCGCCACAACCGAAATGGCCACCCAAAACCAAAACAAGTCAACATTGACCAGGCCAAGCAGCCCACACGTAACACAAATACACACACCCCACAATCCTTTGCAAATACGAAAAGACCGCTACACCTATGCCAGGCCAATCCCAGAGATAACTGCACACACACACCACACCTACCCATTCATTCATCATGCACCACACACCCCACCACATCAATCAACACTCTCTGCACAACACACACATCACACAGTACCCATGTCCCCACAAAGGCACCCCGTTTTACTGATGAGGAGTTGTGGGTGATGGTGGAGGAAATAGTCAGGGTAGAGCCACAGCTGTTTGGAGCACAGGTACAGCAGATCTCCATTGCCAGGAAAATGGAGCTGTGGCGGAGGATCGTGGACAGTGTGAACAGCGTGGGACAAAACTCACGCACAAGGGACGGCATTCGGAAGAGGTGGAACAACCTATGGGGGAAGGAGCATTCCCTTGCAGCAAGGCACCAGCTCGCCATCAGGAGAACTGACGGTGTACCCCCACCTCCTCCACCACAGTTGACACCATGAGCAAGTTGTGGCAATACTGCATCCTGAGGGCCTCACTCGAGTAGCCAGAGGACTGGACACTGGTGAGTAACCATTAACAACCTACCACCACCCATACCTGCATGTCATGTCACCCCCTCACCCTGACTCCCTTCACCCCACTCCATCCCACACGGTGCACCACCCCAATTACCACATCTAAATGTCTACCCCTGCATGCCATACCCACTGCATGCGCATCCCTCCCAGCTCTGCATGCACACCCACCAGCAATGCATGGACAGCATGAAGAACTACCAATCCCACAATTCATTACCATACACTACCAAAGGTGAGAGGACAACACCAATATCATTGGGAAAGGAAGAAATGCGGAACATGTGACAGACAATTACCCTAACAAATCAATTACATCCACACAGGTGCCCCAGCCAATGTCAGCGGCAAGGAGGTACCACGGAAACCCAGTCCCTCTCCAGAAGACGCCCTCAGTGATGATAGCAACTCTGGAGGTCTTGATCTGGATGAACACCCTGGCCCTTCTGGGACCATTGGTCAGTCGGCTACCACATCCCACAGCCAGTCCACAACAGGCTCCTCACCTCTGACTCAAAACCACAGCAACCAACCAACACCTCCAAACCTCTGTCCCCAGGACACGTCAGACAGTAGTGTACCCATCTGTACAGGGACTCGAGTCGACACCACACAGGCAAGACGATGAAGGTCTTGCTGTAAGTGGGAGTGGGCACACCATTCAGGGGACACAGGCACAGGGGGCCAGGGACAGTTGGAGGACAGTTGTGAGCCAGGGAGAGGCCAGGCCCAGGAACCAACTGCCCAGGAGGCACTGACAAATGTCCTGGGGGCATACCAACAATCCCAGGACAGGATGGGTCAGGTGATCAACATCATGCAGGAGAACCAGTGGCTGCAGGGGAAACACCACCAGGAGGTCATGCAGCATTTGCAGGCCTTGAATACCACCATGGCCTCTATTGCAGGGGTGCTGAGTGGAATGGCGAACATCATGCGTGAGTACACAACACACCAGCGGGCCCTTCCACTGGCCAGTGTACTGACCAGCCCTCCACATCTTCTTCAGCTAGTGGACAGGAGGCCCTGCCACAGGACTCACAGGTCACCAACACCCCTCCCCCTGCAGAAGGTGAACAACCTTGCAAACGTTCCCTGCGAACCAGACAGACACCAGAGACAGTTGCCAAGACCAAGACCACTGCCAGGAAATGAATCCCGCCAGAATGTCCCCCTTGCGTCCAACTGATTCACCTTGTTCACTTTAGACTGCCATTGTTCTTCTTCCTATGGCCCTACATACACTGGACCGTGCTACAAACAGACTGAGCCACTACACTGGACTTTTCCCAAGAATCACCGCACTCCATTGCACTTTCCATTGTTATTTTGTTATTCAAATAAACACCCTTTAACACAACTTGAGTAACAGTGCTTTATCAGAAAGAAATGTGCAATTTATTAAACGGTATTGAACTGCATTATCCTGTGCAAATGTCAAGTAATGTGTGAATCCATCCAACAAATGTGTCTCTTCAGTACACTGTTTTAACCACACCAACATCTGCAATAAGGGAAGGCATAGATGGCAGTCAAGTGTGATGCAAAGGTAGTGACTGGCACAACACAACAGCTACACAGCACTGTACTAAAATGGAGACATGTATAAATCAACAGTTTTACCTGAGTGTCATTGGAAGTACTGCTGAATGATATGTGTACTATTGTCCACATACTCCTCCTCTTCTTCCTCCTCACTGTCCCCAGTGTCCACTGCTGCCCCAGGTGTCATGTCACCGCCCTCCTCCTGCATATAGGGCACATGGCGTCTGATTGGCAAATTGTGCAGCATGCAGCAGACCATCACAATCTGGCAGACCTTCTTAGGGGAGTAGCATAGGGATCCACCTGTTAAATGGAGGCACCTGAACCTGGTTTTCTGGAGACCGAAAGTGCGTTCCACAATCCTTCTGGTACGCCCATGTGCATCATTGTACCAATTTTCAGCTCCTGTTCTTGGATTCCTAACAGGAGTCAACAGCCTGGACAGGTCTGGGTAGCCAGACTCACCTGTAAGAAGTGAGGGACACACATTAGCCCTGCACAATGACATGGGGCATGACTCCAGTAAGCATACACTGACATACATTGGGTCGGGACTGAAGCTCACCTATAAGCTACACTCTGTGCCTCTGTAGTCGTGCCAACACTTGTGGGATGCTGCTATTCCTCAAGACATAGGCATCATGCACAGATCCAGGATACTTGGCAATGACGTGTGAGATGTACTGGTCAGCAAGGCACACCATCTGGACATTAAGAGAGTGGAAACTCTTCCTATTCCTGTACACCTGCTCATTTGCCCTGGGAGGGACCAAGGCAATATGGGTCCCGTCAATGGCCCCAGTCACATGTGGTATGTGTCCCATTGCGTAGAATCCAGCCGTCACAGTGGTCAAATCATCAACTTGGGGGAGTGCAATGTAGCTGCTCATGTGTTTGAGCAAGGCAGCCAAAACCCTACCAAGCACAATCAAGAACATTGACTGTGACATTCCTGCAGCCAAGCCAACAGTCACCTGGAAAGAACCAGTTGCCAGAAAATGGAGCGCTCACAGTACCTGCACAAGAGGGGTAATTGCTGTGGTGCTACAGATGGCAGGTATCAGATCAGGCTCCAAATGTGCACACAGCTCTGTAATTCTGGCACTGTCCAGACGATAGGTGAGTATGATGTGCCTGTCCTCCAGTGTAGCCAAGCCCACAAGTGGTCTGTACACTGGTGCTTGCTTCCTCCTCCTATTCCTCCACAGTGGTTGGTATCTAAGTGAGCCAAAAGTTAAATGGGTATGACAACAGGACCTATGGACACACAACACCACAGTACACATGTATGTACGTATGTAGAACACTAAAATTGGTGTGTACGGTCGACACCAATGACACACACATAAATTCAAAACATGAGTACTAGCAGTAGAAAATGGCAACCGTCTGTCCTGTATGCAGGGACAGGTGGAAGTGGCCTCCCTCAGCTGGCATTAGCCGTCAAGGCGGAAGGCAGTCTGCACCGCCGTCCTATTCCTCATTGGCTAACATGGGGCTCTATGAAGTACAAGAACTAATGATGATCAACGTCGGTGGTGACGGTGTTTACCTCCGCAGACGTGACCGCCATTTTCTTTCTACCACTTCACTTGATTCCTGACTTTCCACTCAACGAGGGATTATGATGTGAATCCCATCTGTGCAGTTGGTGCTGTGACTGACCTTGTGCTCTCTTTCTTTATCCCCCACCCTCTCTCCTTTTGTCATCCTGTCCATGTGTGAATTAGCATCATCTGGTGAAGGAGCAGGGGCACCGGCGAGTGAGGGAGCTGCAGCCCACGGGACCCAGGAGGCAGAGTCCACCGACGCCAATGGAACCAGTGGGTTGGAGGGCGAGGAGAGCACCACAGAGGAGACTGGAGCAACGACTACAGACTCTGATTCCTCCTCCGATGGAAGCTCGCTGGTGGTTGCAGACCCCTCTGGGACAACCCCAGCTACAAGATCTTTCACCACCCCCATACCAGCACCGCCCTCCCAGTTACCCCCCACCCAGTTGCACGTGCCCGCTCACCCAGGAGGGTGGGCGTCTTTTTTGCCCAAGGCACCTCAGGCCCTGCCCCAGTCATCCCTGCTGACCTCAGTGAGGAGGTTACTGACCTCCTGAGATCCATCTCTGTAGGGCAGTCAACCATAGTGAATGCAATCCACGGGCTGGCATCCCAGATGCAGCAATGCAACGTCTTCCTGAAGGGCACTCACGGAGGCTTGGCGGCACTACAGAGATCGTTTCAGGCTCTGGCCTCCTCTCTGACAGCAGCCAGTGTCCCTGTTTCTTCCATTCCCCCTCCAACTACCTGTTCCCACTCCCATAGCCTTCTCCCACAACCAATCTGACACACACAATCTGATAAGCATGCACACAGAATAACAGACAGGACTCGCACAGACAAACACAGGCACCACATTTCACTCCACAAGCACACACAAAGCCAACAACCAGATGCACACACAACAACAGCCACTGCCTCCACTGTCTCCCCCTCCTCCTCCTCCTCCTCCCTCACAGTCACATCAGCATTCACACCAGCATGCACTGCATCATCAGGTTAAGATTCTGCCACCTGTACAGCCTTGCCCACAGTCACCACAACAGCAGACATGCACCCCACACACTACATAAGCGGTCACCACCACCACCATCCCCACCTCATGCGGGACACCCACCTCACTTGCAGACACCACTACAACATACATCCACACGTCCTGTTTGTTCTCCCCCACCCTGTCTGTCCCCCTCCAAAGACACATAAACGCTCCCACTCAGACACCCAAAAGCCATCCACCTCATACGTGCACATTATCCATGCACCTGCACCCAAGTCCAGCACACCTCCTCTTCCTACAACCACCCCCTCTACCTCCGCTCCCATTCCTCCTCCAACACATTGCCCCACTGGTCCTAAGAAGCTTTTCCTTTCCCGCCTTGGCCTCTTCCCTACCCCACCTCCCCGTCCTGCCCCTAAGAGGAAAGTTCCCCCCAGCCCAGTCCCTGCAGCTCCCCTTCGACTCCTGTTCTTCCCTCTAAGAGTTCCCCTGCCACTAAGGGGAACAAAAGTGGCACTCCGCACCCCGTCCCAAGGCCACTCCTCTGCCCCCTACCCAGAAGGACAAGGCCCTGCCCCCTCCCAAACCCAAGCCCAAGGACCCCCCTCCCAAGAACCCCCACACCCCACACCCCACCCACCCTCATGCCCCCTGATGTGCCTGCCTGCCATCTCCATGATGCCCCTACCCAGTGGAGTGCCTAGGCAGTCAGGAGTCAAGTTGGGCCTTGGACGTTGCCCTGTGGCCTTTAAAAATCTTTGGACTGGCCAATGGCATTTTCTGTACACATGTATATATCCCTTTTAACAATTGAGGTCGCTGTTCCCACCTAATTACACTGGTTGGACAACAGGTATGTGTCCTGGCTTTCTTTGCTCCTGGGTTATGTTGCTGTTGATTTACTCTGCAGATTGTTCTGGGCGTGTGGAATGTGTGTTTAGTGTATGTTGTGAGTGCCTGTGTGTGTCACTCTCCCTTCCCTACCTGGTATGCTAGGCTGCTTTACTCACCGTCGTCATCTTCGTCCGCGTTGGTGCTTCTGGACGGCCATCATGTGGTACAGAATCGGGAAGACTTCCCAGTGCGGGTTCCATGGTGGCCACTGAATCCTCTACGTCCCTGGAGGTGAGTGTCTCCTTTTATATGATGTGTTTCCGCCAGGCTTTTGGTGGTGATGCTAACACCCCAGAAATCCTGGTGGTTTGCTATGTCATAATATGGTGGGCGAATCCTTGTCTGCCACCAGTCTGTAGGTGGCTACCGCCATGGTCAGTGGCCGTACCGCACTGGCGGTTGGGGTGGTACATTGGCTGTCTATGGGAGGGATCACTGCCGTGGTCATAATTTGGCAGTCATTACACCAGCCTGGCAACGGTACTACTGCCATCGCCGGCATGGCGGTCACCTGGCCGCCAATGTCATAATGAGGGCCATAATATACACTTGTTGGGAATATAATTGCCACCACAAATCTGCTTCCTTATCTTATCAGTTGTTTGGGAACATACCTGCATCAGGGGTCCTACATGACCTGTATAAATACATCTCACATGGAAAAGGTAATTAGAGGGATTCCTTCTAGATGTCATCTACACTACATGTCACCTTTCTGCAGAAATCAGCCATTGTATCCCCACGGAGTCTGACTTAGTGACCTTGGTACTGAGGGTTGGGGGACTCTTCTCATGAACATGGTACTGGCAGATTAGGATTATCATACCTAACTGTCATTAGGTTAGAGATTAGGTTCCCTTTGTTAGGAATTGTATATCTCATCCTTACTGTCAGATGGTGGGTGTTTTTATATTCACCACTCTCATCTTCACAATTATGCTTTTTCTACTGTTCACTATATTGCAGCTCATGCATTTTATCATAGATTGCAGTCTTTCAATAAATATATTGAAAAATCTCATGCATCCCCTTCATTGCCTGTGTCTGACTGAGACTAGTTGATAACGAGAGGTAAGGGTAACTTCATTTCTACCACGACTTCCCTGAGTCCATGCGTAAGGCTGCCAGAAATCACCTTTGCTTTCAGAGTTTTGGTGAGGTACTGCTTGTGAGCCACAAGGGTTGGGCTGACAGTTGCATCTTGTTGTAGGAGTGGCTTAGTCACCTACAAACAAAAGTGCTGTCATCCCTAAGCCAGCAGTCTCGTCTAGGAGTGAGAGTCCAACTATGACAATACCATACCATACTGTACAATACTATACAAAACCATATTTTACTATGCAATGACAGGCTATACCATACAATACCATATTATATGACAGGCTCTACCATACTATTCAATACCAAACCATACCATACCGTACTATATACAATGACATGCCATACTTTACCATGTTATACTTTACAATGACAGGCCATATCATACTATACCATACTGTACCATACCCCTCCATATTGTACAGTATCATACCATACCAAAGCATACTATACATTGACAGGCCATAGCATACCATACAATACCATACAGTGACAGACCTTACCATATAATACCATACAATGACATACCATACCATACCATACCATGACAGTCCATACTGCACCACACCATGCTATACAACGAAAGCTCATGCCATATCGAACCATAATATGCAATGAAAGGTTACACCATACCAAGCCACACTATACAGTGACGTCATACTATTCCATTTCGTGCTGTGCCATACTGCAACATACAATACAATGATAGGACATACCATACCATTCAATTCCAGGCAATACCATGCCATACCATGTCTTACCACACTGTACAATGACAGGCCATACCATAACATATAATACCATACCATACTTTACCATACAATGATAGGCTATATCATACTACACCAAACCATTCCATACCAAAGAATAACATGCCATACTGTACCAAACCATGATATACAATGACAGGCCATACCATACAAATCATACTGTACAATGACAGACCAGACCATACTTTTCCATTCATACAATACAATACTTTACAATGTCTGCCATACCATACCATACCATTCCATACATACAGTACTGCACCATACCATACCATACCATACTATTCCTTACCATGTCATTTCATACCATACCATACCATATAATGACAGGCCATACCATACCATAATATACAAAGGTCATAACACAACACACCATACCATACTATACAATGACAGGCCATACTGCACGATGCTATGCTATACAATGGCAGGCCACACCATACCAAACCATAATTTGTAATGCTGGGAAGTGTTTACGCCCCCAATGTCCACCAGGCCCCCTTCTGTGAGACACACTCAGCCCTTCTCGCACATAAAACTCACATGCCTTGGCTAGTGGGCGGCGCTTACAATTGTATACTAGATAGGACCCTAGAAAGAGCTCTCCCTCCCCTACCACACTCCCCCAATGGGCTAAAAACTGGCCCCTCCCGGACATGTGGAGATCACAACACCCCACTACCAGACTCTTCTGATTCACTCCATCCCACACAACCTCTACTTCTGATTGGATCACTTCCTGTGTTCAGATTCACTTCTTCCACTAGTACGGTATTCTGACTCTTTGGGAAGGATAGTCTCAGACCATAACGCTCACATAGGGGATCTGGCATGCATGCTTCCTCGCTCTCTGACTCCTCCATTATGGTGGCTCCCGCAAGATGCACTGGAAGATCTAGTATTTCAGATAATACAAGGGAAACTCATACAGCAATATTTTACAGAGAACCATAAAATGGCCACCACTAGAACCATGGAGTGGGATGCATTTAAAGTTGTAACAAGGGGTATCTGTTTACAGGAAATAATGGGGTACATCACAACCTTTAGCGTGAGATCGGAGAGGCCAAGTCCCGACTTGCTGATCTGGAAGAAGAAAATAGATGCTGACACTGGTAATACTTCACAATACATAGAAGTAAAGGAGTCTTAGGCTTTGCTTCTCGAACACCTACAGCACTTTAACTTTGCTGCTCATGCCACAAAAGTTCACAAAGAAGGTGACAAAGCTGGAGGGCTACTTGCCTGGCTTGTAAGATAAACCAAGGCTACTGACCCAATTTTGGAAATTTGCTCCCCGTCAGAAGAAATCTGCACACAGGAGGTGATCCTTCGGGAATTTCACACATACTTTGTGAAGGTATATAGAGCTCCTTGCACTGTCTCAAATGCCGCTATACAGGAGATTTTGTTATAATAGTCCCACATATCCCCGCTACCACTTGGGAAGCATTGGATACTCCTATTACGACAGAGGAGGTTAAGCATGTAATTAAGAACTCAGCACGTAAGAAAACCCCTGGCCTAGATGGTCTACCATTAGAGTTTTACTCCACATTTGCTACCAGATTGGCACCACATTTGGCAGAGATGTATGAGGAGACCCTTCAACTAGGAATACTTCATAGCTTCCTTCGAGAGTCGCTATTGATTTCTATCCTGAAACCTGACTATGACCCTACCCTTCTGGGATTGTATCAGCCCATTGCCATACCATGAGCCTATTATATGTTCTAGGTAGGATCCTGGTTGTAACACCTCGCAAAACATTTGCCATCTTTTCCACATACAAGACCAAGCCCAGAGTAATTATCCACTAGTGACCTGCCTAATCATAAACATAAAGAAGGCATTCAATACCCTCTCCTGGGCTTATCTATTCCACGTGTTCACCTCTATGGGCATTAGGAAACAACTTCTTGCATACACCTGACTGTTATACACAGATCCCTCATCCTGAGTAAGATGAGGTCCTCTAGTTTCAGACCCCTTCCCAGTGGGATGTGGCACCAGGCAAGGTTGTCCACTCTCCCCTCTACTTTTTGCGTTGTCAATGGATCCAATGGTGATTCTCCTCCGTGAGGAGGGCCCCAAGTGGGGCACCCCCCTATGCGAACCTGCTTTATGCAAACAATTTGCTCATATATTTTAGGGATGCAACAATGCCCCTTGCCCTAATACAAACTACTCTCTGCATTTGCTGAAGTTTTGGTATTACAAGTGAATTGGACCAAACCAGCAATTTACCCCTGACTCCTGGACAGCCGCAACGTGAGATATTCCTTGGGGGATGCCTGAGATAAGAATAACTGGTGAATATCAGTGTGTCTGTATGTTTAAAATGTTAGGTTGTCACTGACATTTTCACCTAACTATAACGTTACTTTAACCTTTGTTTTTTTCCAGTGAATTTCTAGGGTTGTTTTTATTTTTTTATTTTTAAAGCAAAATGTTACTACTATACTTAAAGCCAACCCCCGCCATTCACAGTGTTCCATCAAGTACAGTGTGGGGTTGGCCGGAGGGCCTTTCCAGTAGGCCAAGTCGTCTGGCCAATCCCCGCAGTCAACCAACCTCAACACTGCGCAAGGCCTTCTGCCTCCCATCGAGCTGGGTTTTTTGGTCCCACCGGATAAGAGAAATGTGAGTTTCCCTGCTCGCAATAGGCAGGGCAGGGAGACAAAAGTCTGGCCCATGCAGCTAGAGCAGTTTTAAAGCTCCCACCAAGTGGGAGTAGACATGCCTTCCCTGCCCTTGTTCCTGCTTTGAATATGCTCCGGCTAGGTGGGAGCAAACATGTGTTTCCCTACCCTTGCTATTGTGTGCAGGAAAACTACTATGTCACGGGGGTAGGCTCCCTGCGGCCCAGTAATTGTACAGGTCTTGGGAATGAGTCCCAAATGCTTTTACAGGCTTGAGTGGGGTGCGGCGAGGCCCCCTCTACTTTAATTTTAGACCAGCCCCAGGGGATGGAGGGGATGGAGTCCTTGGGCCTCTTGTGGGAGGGGAAGGGGGCGCACTACCTCTCCCCTTTTTAAAAATGATGGTCACAGACCTCAACCACTCAACCCTGCAATTTTGCCTTGCAATCACCACACACTTTCACAGAATCTAACTACAAGTACTCATCCAAGTCAACCAAATTGGAGACCTATTTGTGAATACGCACTGTTAGGGTAAACTTTAGAGCAAATTATATAGAGCACACTCCCCTCTTACCATTCACATGTAAGGACATAGTGCACACTGATATTGCTGGTCATGAAAACACACCAGGAGCTATCAATCATTAATGCAAACACCTTTGGTGACAAGTTGGGGGTTGCTATAGCAATACTGTCCCATCAGGTATTCCAAAAAGTCCCCCTGCACTGCTCAAAGCCTTTTTGCTGCTTTAGCACGCTTGATCTCTGGATTCGCCGTTCTGATCACTTCACCTCTGTACAGTGTTCACTATGCTGGGTCACTGTCAGATCAACATGCAAAATTGTGTACCTTGTGCAGAAAACACTAACTGTGGATCCTCGGGGCTTGTAAAGGGTCGAGGAGATCTCAGCAATTATATTGGGAAGTCGTGAGGGATAGGAACAGAGATTAAATAACAAGTTGACTTTGAAGGCAGGGACGTGTTTTTTTTACCCTCTGTTGTCTATCTTAAGAGTGTCCTTTGTATGACACAGACATTTTTAGGTTTGAGGATTGAAATGTATCTGGACTGGTTTGGTTCCTGTAAATATATTGATACTTAATTATAGTACATGTTTACATAGTGTATACACGCCCCGAGTGCATCAGGGCGCTCTCCCAAGATAGTAAGCAAAACTAATGACTTATATGAAAAGTTGTCAGTAACAAAAGGCATACCAATAATTGAACTGTAAGAGTTATATACATAGATGAAAATACGTAACAGTGCTAGATCAGTGGATCACGTAAGAAAGAGTAGGACTGACTAAAACACCAACTGACAGCATCTGAAAACATCAATCACTGTATACCTCCAGAGTACCACATGAAAAACAAGTTAACAGACAGAGGCAGCTATGTGTGATTAGATAGAAGGAGAGCTTCAATATTGTCAAAGGAGAAAGTGTTTAAGTAAAAATGTTAAACATATATAAAGAGCCAATGATGTAAATAGATGGCAGATTAGTATTCCAAACCCTAGAAACAGACCTATAAAAAGCCCACTTAGGAGCGTCTTTTAAGTTAAAAGCTAGGTTTAACAACAATAGAGTATCAGAGTGTCAGGGGGCCCCTCTGAGATTTTCAACTTAGTTGTCAAGTAATGAGAGTTATCCACAGTTAGTGTTTTCTGCACAAGGTACACAATTTTGCATGTTGATCTGACAGTGACCCAGCATAGTGAACACTGTACAGAGGTGAAGTGATCAGAACGGCGAATCCAGAGATCAAGCGTGCTAAAGCAGCAAAAAGGCTTTGAGCAGTGCAGGGGGACTTTTTGGAATACCTGATGGGACAGTATTGCTATAGCAACCCCCAACTTGTCACCAAAGGTGTTTGCATTAATGATTGATAGCTCCTGGTGTGTTTTCATGACCAGCAATATCAGTGTGCACTATGTCCTTACATGTGAATGGTAAGAGGGGAGTGTGCTCTATATAATTTGCTCTAAAGTTTACCCTAACAGTGCGTATTCACAAATAGGTCTCCAATTTGGTTGACTTGGATGAGTACTTGTAGTTAGATTCTGTGAAAGTGTGTGGTGATTGCAAGGCAAAATTGCAGGGTTGAGTGGTTGAGGTCTGTGACCAGACAGGAACCGGGTCCTCTGGCAATGGTGCAAGCCAACAAAATAATTAGGGTGTCTAATTGGACAGGGGAGCTGAGGCGGTACCAACCAGTTATCCTGTACCATTAATATTTATTGCTGGAGTGACAGTAGTTGAGTCAATCTCAGTCACAGGCCAAGAATAAGATACTAATAGAAAAGAGTGGGCATATCAGCATCTAAGGAAATCCAGAATGGTTGGCTGTGGGCAAAAATTAACAACTGAATAAATATTGAAGTCTGTCAGATACCTCAAAAGATGAGAGATATCAATGGCCCTCTGGCTGTTATCCTTATATTAATAACAAGCATTTGCAATGCAATGGGTCTCAAGTTCGCACGAGTTGAAGCTATTAGCATTGTAAATTCCTAACTGGACTTTTCTTGCCACATAAATTGAAAATGAAAAGTAAAACAGTTGACATAAGTGCGCTGTTTCAAAGCGCCACGGCCGCCATGAGCATGAGTGCGAAGGAGAGGGAGAAAAGGAAAAAGAAATCGCTCATAGTCAATCGTATCAGCAAAAGTGCAATTATCCATGTAACAGGATCGATGGCCAAGGCGGTAACATAACTGGCTCAAGAAGGGAAAAACCTACAGCATTTACCAATGTTAACAAAGGATTTTTGAAAGGCAAGTCCATGAAGGAGCGATAGTGATGGACGTGCGGTGGGTGTGGTTCAAAGCCCACAGAGAGATTACAACACGTCTGAGTGCTTGCGCGCTCCACCTAAAAATACTGCCAAGTGTCCACACGCCCAAGGGATATAAATGCAACCTTGCCAATAAAGTATAAACCAGCTTCACGCCTGCCCGCCTCCACCCCATGCCCCTCTGCACGCCTTTTGCACCAGCTGTGCCGGTTGCAATAAACGCCCACAGCTAGGAAGTCTATTTGGAGGCCCAGCGGCAGCCCTCGCCGTTCAATAGGCTTGCCTCCATGCTTAATAATAAACACCTGCCATTTGTTTACATTTTATTTTTTGGGAACATCTAAGAGCTGCTAAGTGAAAAATAATTTGTGTATCTTTTGTAACATTAAATTTTTCTTCCGTTTGAACTAATGAGCACTGAAGCAATTTGCACAGCTCTCAAATATTAACTAACTCATTTCTTTATGTGTTTGCTGTTTTATGTTCATGTTTCAGAAGGGAAAACATACCCGTCTTCACTGCTTTTCCCAATATTTGCATGAACCTAGACCTAAAAATACAAGCCAGAGAGGTAAAACACTGGACAGTTGACAACCCAGCTTCAAAACACAGACTAATGATTCCAGCCCCTGGAGAAATGCACTATGGGTTAAAAGACTAGCCCGGCCCTCCCACAGGCCTTTTTCCCAGTTAGTAACGGACTCCATTCTGTCTACAGCCAATTTCGCGATTTTAGAATGGAATAAACAAAAAGCTGTCAGGACAAATTTCTGATAAAAGCAAAGATGCACGGTGCACGGCGGTTATTTATGATTACAGCAGTTCTGTCTCGCGCAAGATCGATGCATTAATTCACCAAGGCCGATGCATGCACGGGCCATATTTCATCGCTCCAACAGTAAACATTGTGCGGGCAGGCTGAGCGTCTCCCGCCTTTATTTTTTTTTTATCCGATACAAAGCTATTAAAAAACATCGATATGCTAATACAAAATACGTACGAGCCAACACATTTCTAATAGGAAAGGCAATATAGAGAGTGCTCCGAGAATAAGAACAAAAACAAGATGCAATTGGAAGGAAGCATGGACATGGTCAGAATAGAAATGTACAGCGGTACTTTCATTATTAACGCCAACAGCCTTATTCTGAGTGTCATATAACAATCGCGCCCAAAAACCACCAGAGAAATAGTTTCTACATTCTATTGTAGGTTTTTAGGGTTTGATTAGGATATTTATATCACAGTTTGGGCAATATCATGCTGAAACGGTGTTTTCGACTTATTTTACCCACTGGTATGCCTCTAAATTCAATGTTTTGTGAACAGAATTTCCTCCAGCTATTAACGGTGGAGGGAATCAATTCAGCATGTAAAATAACCAGGACCGTGTGCAATTTGCTGAGAAATAAGGCCCGTATTTATACTTTTTTTAGCGCCGCATTTGCGCCACTTTTTGACGCAAAACGGCGCAAACCTACAAAATACAATGGTATTTTGCAAGTTAATGGTATTTTGCAAGTCTGCGCCGTTTTTGCGTCAAAAAACGACGCAAATGCGGCGCAAAAAAAGTATAAATACGGCTTTAAGGCCCATATTTATACTTTTTGACGCAAAACTGCCCTAACGCAGTTTTGCGTAAAAAAAATTAGCGCCGGCTAACGCCATTCTGAAGCGCCATGCGGGCGCCATATTTATTGAATGACGTTAGCCGCCGGCGCCGTCTGGTGTGCGTTAAAAAAAACGACGTACACCAGGCAGCGCCGGCGTAGGGGAAAATGGAGCTTGGGCGTCAAGAAATGGGGCAAGTCAGGTTGAGGCAATTTTTTCGCCTCAACCCGATTTGCGCCATTTTTTTTCACTCCCAACCTCCATAGAAATGACTCCTGTCTTAGCAAAGACAGGAGTCATGCCCCCTTGCCCAATGGCTATGCCCAGGGGACTTCTGTCCCCTGGGCATGGTCATTGGGCATAGTGGCATGTAGGGGGGCACAAATCAGGCCCCCCTATGCCACACAAAAAAAAAAAAAAACACTTACCTGAACTTACCTTAATGTCCCTGGGATGGGTCCCTCCAGCCTTGGGTGTCCTCCTGGGGTGGGCAAGGGTGACAGGGGGTGTCCCTGGGGGCATGGGAGGGCACCTCTGGGCTCCTTCAGAGCCCACAGGTCCCTTAACGCCTGCCTTTTGCAGGTGCTAAAAAACGGCGCAAAAGCGGGCGTACGTCATTTTTTTTGACCCGCCCACTCCCGGGCGTGAATTTTGCCCGGGAGTATAAATCCGACGCACATGCCTCGGAGTCGATTTTTTAGACGTGAACGCCTACCTTGCATCTCATTAACGCAAAGTAGGTGTCCACGCTAAAAAATGACGCAAACTCCATGGACTTTGGCGCTAGACGCGTCTAACGCCAAAGTATAAATATGGAGTTAGTTTTGCGTCGAAATTGCGTTAAAAAAAACGACGCAATTCCGGCGCAAACGGAGTATAAATATCCCCCTAAGTGTTTAAAAGCAGGAGCGGCCTGCGCCCGTTTTTAAACAGTACAGCAGCATTTGGAATGAGCACGCAGGTGTGCAATGAAGATGAGAACTATCAGGGTCGCCGAATTAGGGGAATTCTTTACTTGCTATCTGTCACAACCTGGCTGCAGAACTTGCCCACTCAAGTTAATAAGACTGAAGCAAACATCTGACCCGGAACAGTCTAGAATTAACCTAGAAATGTTTTCAAAACGGTTTCCCATAGCTGAGATGGAGGCCCATGTCCTGGATAAGACGAATTGGTTCCAACTGTGGTTAGCAGGAGGTAGCAACATTTGCCATTCCTTCTTCTTTGGTACTCCTTGCTTCGCCTGGTCTCAGAGATCATGAAGGCAACAAAAGCATCAGAAAGTAGACAAGAGTTTAAGGCCAATTTTACAGTTTCCACTCCTTGATCCTCATTAGCAAATAGGACATAACAGGCGCATTTGCAAAATTCACTTTAATCCTCTAGAGTATCTTTGCAGTTAATCACAGATGTGTATTGTCTCCTTTCCAAGATTTGAACCAATGATTGTGAACTCAAAAGCGTCAACTTATAGGGCATGCATCAGCCTGTTAACCAATCTGCCATGGCTGTTTTGGGACAAGGTGCCTACCTGTGTACTATGATTGATGTCTTTGGTGATCAAAGGGTATATAATGTCACTTCTTCTACCGCTGGCATTTTGGCAAATCAATGTCGATGGGCACCACATTCAATCTTTGCTATGTAATTACTTTGTTAATGCTGATTTTATTAATGAATATTCATGTATTTTGAGTGTTGGATTTGAGTAGAAAATGTTTTAACGTAGAGAAAAATAATGCACGCATTTGAAGGTGCACCCACCAGAGTGGCCATCAATGTTCACAAAGTGTACTTATTAATGGCTTGTTAATATATTAATATGAAATATTGGGCTTATGTTTTATTAATGTAGTAATATGTCATAATAAGGGTTATGCATTGTGTATTAGCTTTATTAGTTGCAGGCCTTAACTTAGCGAGGTCTTGGCCTAGTTGCACGGCCTGATGTCAAGCTGCATTTCTTAGGCGTTATATTAATTGGTTGCTTAGAGGATTAAATTGTGATTTTCCACTGTTCTGACAATGTGCTCGTAGCTGAAGTTATTTCTCATGAGAAACTGCTTACTAGAAGATGATGTACTTGCTAGTGAAACAATGTTTAATGTAGTATGAGTAAGACTGACCTTCCCAGGAGAAGACAATGGATGCACTGACTGGAGTATAAGCTGCAACAATATTGATACAGCAGAGCTGAATGACAAGAGCTGGAGAAGAGGAGTCTGTCATCGACATGTGAACCATGTACTAGTAGAATTGTAGATTTGAGGTTTTAGCTTCATTGGACTAAGAGTAAACATGCAATTTCTTGACCAATTAGGATGTGGGAAGTAGTTTTAGGAAATCTACCTTAGCCAGATGGCATCAGGAGGAGAGAGCCCATTCCGCAAAATTCTTCTTAACTTTCTTGAGAGTTTAGCTCTATTCTTTTCCGAATAGCTTAAAGAGACTTTGCTTTTTCTGAACTTTGATGCGGAATCCTGATGTCTTGCTGACCGAACTGATGTCCTATTAACGAAGACTGTCACAGCTTGCTGAACCATATTGAGGACAGGTATACTGACAATGATACTGATTGTAATGTCTATTTGCTTTTGTTTCTAGGTACCAACCGCTATTTTGATAGAGCCATCGCTATTTTGATAGAGCCATAGCTAGATTTGTTTCCAAATTTGTGTGACTAAATTGTTTTGCATGAAGCCCAAACATGCTATTCAGATCTAATGTTCGTTAGGGTTCTATTTGATGAAATTTGGTACATGTAATAACAGTTGATGTCTTTTCTTTGCTGAATCTAAATGTATGTTATATCGTTTGCGCAGTTATTTTTCCTATTAATTTGTACTGTAACCTAAGAATGTGTAGTAGCTCAAGCTTTGAATAGATTGTGATTCTCTCATCACTTTGGTCAGCCAGTATTGTTTCTGTATGTTTATCATTTGATTTTGAGACTAAGTTATGTGACAATTGCATTGTTAATATAGGGAAATAAACATTCTAACTTTTACATAAAGGTGTGATTATTCATGGCCGAGAGGTCATGGTGTGTGGAAATGACTGACTCCTATTAATTATTGATGTCATTGTTTGTTTTTGTTGTTGATCTGTATTGGTACGGGATATATGGTGGGAAAAACTAGAAGCGCAGTCAAAGGGTCCATCGCCCTATTCGCGTCTCCCTTGTAAGTTTAATTAATAAGGTCAGAAGCGCTAACACTTTGCATGCTGAGATATTTCATTCCATACTTATAACATGAGAAGTGAAACTGCAACATGATCACCTTCCATATCATGAGGAGCTCAGTTGGATCTGGACAAAGCAGAGCAGCTGTTTTTCTTTACATTCGAGGTGTCTAAAGTTCAGAGCAAAAAAATGAGTGGGTAAGCGAACAACAAGGAAGGAAGAAGAGCACATGAGATTAGTGGGTTTAACAGGGAGCCAGTGGACTGGCAAGGGAGATTGGACGACTAACAGGAGCAGGACCGTGTGGATCATAGATCTATTTTTGTTTTGTTGTCTGTGGTCTAATAAGGACAATTGAGAAATCTCTGCCTCAGCGGGATCATACATTACATATTATTTAGTCATAAAGATTATCAATTGTATTTAAAAATCAAAAAGAGGCATGTCTCAGTTACCAAAATAAACCATCAAAATCATAAAAATGGTTAGACAACTTTATTCTAATGCAAATTCTTCAATTGAGGTTTTAGACTATTTTGCACAAAACGAATTTCTGCCCAGGTTTTTTTATTGGATGCTGAAAAGGCATTTGACCTCATGTCCTGGGTCAGTCTTTTTGCCATTTTACACCTTTGAGTTCCCTGAGAGGCCTTAGCAATACGAGTGGATAAAACCATTAAATCCCTGATAAGCGGTATGAAAATAGCATTATTTAAAAAATCAGATAAGGCAATTTTAAATCAGGTTTTTAAAACATTCCAAGGCTTTCAAGAGCTGGATGGCTATAAAATAAATACATTAAAAACATAAATTGTATTAAGTAATTGTGCACTAGACAGCTTATCAAGAGAGCTTCGCCCCTTACTGACTGACTGTCCTCATAGATTCCTAGGGATATATGTTTCTGAGAATGTGGCCAAATTATATGAACTGAAATATGTCCCCCAGATTAGGAAGATCAAAGCACTTTTCTGCAGGTGGATTGATCTTCCACTTTCAATAATGGGCTGGGTAGCTCTGATTAGATTTTTTTATTTTCAGCGGCTCCTTGCACCCTCCAGATTAAATTTTTCAAGAAGTTAGAGGGCATGTTCTCGACCTTCATATGGGCGTATAAGACACCTAGGTTGGTCATTGAGGTGCTTTATAGATCAGTGAAGGAAGGCAATCTCACTTTACCAAACTTGAAATTATATATTTTTTTTAAATGTATGGTAGGATGAGTGTGGATAACTTTTTAATTAATCAGATTTTTCAGAAGTAAAAGATAGTTGACTTTCTCCACCTGACAAGATCTCCAAGAAAAGTCAGAGATAAGACGTTAGGGTTGCTTCTTAAATGTAAAGGCTAAAAATGTAAGCATTATAACAATCGGGTCATTAATGGTACAATACGCTTCGCCAATATCTGGGTCAGTAAGAGTTGCTAATTAGATAAGCAGACTTTGGCCAAGTGGGATTCCAATGGGTACAATAGGGTTTTCGATTTTTTCAACTCAGCTGGTTGGAAAAGGTGGCCGGAAATTGAGCACTCAATCCAACAGTTTCGGATATCGATGCAATAGTCTTTTATATATATATAAGACAGTCTGTAAGCAATTTAGATAGCCATAAAATTTAGAACAGCTTAGAACTGACTGAAGAGTGGATATAACCCACCACTCAGGGATCTATCAACTCTTCGGTAGGTATTCTCTGGCATCAGGGGGGTGATACACTATACCAGAAGGTGCATAATAGATCGCAGTCCAGGGTAGAGCTCCTGGTTTCAGAAGAAACATGGAATAGGCTAAATATGCTAAATGTCTCATTGTTAAAAGAGGCTAATCTCCGTAGAATGCAGTTCAAGGCAAAGTGGCTACTTTACAGAACGGCGACATTTTTGCACAGAATTAACCCTCAGGTCCCCGATTAATGTTTTGGATGTTCAGTGGAGAATGGAGCTAACTGGTCTCATAGTATCTGGTGCTGCCCACGAATAACCCACTTTTGGGCAAAAAATTCAGACGCACTAAGCAAGCACTCTAGGATTAGATCAAGATATAGACAGATACACTGCGGTCCTTGGGTATTCTCCAGATATGAATATTTCATCTTGGCTAAAAAAAGATTGTTCATATGTGCACTGATAGCTAGATTATTAATTTTGCAGAATTGGTGATCTGAGTTGCCCCCTACGTATTTACAGTGGTGCCTTAAAATGCAAATAAATCAAGGTGAGATCTGAAATGGAAGAGCGTGATAATCTTAATGTGATTCCAGGCCGAGATCGTGGACTTTTGCAAATCTTGTCTCTGTGGCGGTTGTTCATCCTATTTATTGTATACTAAATTATTTACAATATACAATGCCATAATGTTGTTAATTCTATTTCGTTATCAATGTCTTTTGTATGTGGCATGAATTCTCTCAAATATTTTTTTTTTTTTTACTTGTTAGAAAAAGTAGAACGACTATTCAATAGTCGGAATAAAGTAGTGGGATTAGGTTTCTGTGAGTTCCAGTTCCCATTATATCATTTCAACCTCTGCTCATAACAGTCAAAGACTGTTGAAAAAATGTTTTTGAATGTATGATCTTCAATAGTTCTAGACTGTAGACAGTGGGCTTTATTCATCATGTATTGTTTCTCTTGTTTAACTTTTGCATTGTTTATATCTATTTACAATGCCATAAAACTAAAGCTGTAAGTGGCAATAAGGAGCTGCTGAACACACCTCCACATCTCATGGAATTTATCAGGACATGGAGAAGCAGTAAAGCTGTGAGCTGTCCACCTCTTCCAATGACCATCGCTAATGCTATGGGCAGTGCTTAATTTGTTAAAAAAAGAAAAGTGCCAGGACCCTTGTCAGGAGACCACTGCAGCATGCATCACCCGTTGCCCGCGCCTACGCGGCCAATGATAGCTCCAACACAACTACTAACCATCATAATCCCACAAGTGTGAAAATTCGGCCTATTCCATGCCTCCAAAGGCCTAAGAATGGCTTGGGCAGTATGTATAAGTATTTTTAATGTATAGTCTATTAATAAACAACTGTTCTTATGATCATCTGTAAATCCTACAAACAGCCCCACCATGAGGCAGACTGCCATAAGTGTTAATTTTGACAATTAAGTGCCGGTGCAGAGCACTGGAAACCACTGACTCAAATTAAGCACTGGCTGTGGGACGTGGAGAAGGACAGTTCATGACTGCTTCTGAATCTTCTTTGCAATTATGAACATGTAGCAGGGGCAGCTGAGAGCAGCGAATAAATTATAGTTTTGAGTGTGGTCTGATAGGCTGTCAGTAACATTCTACTTCTCAGTTCAATGCTACTTTTAAAAATAATGCTGTAGATGTGGTGGTACTTCCAGATGTGGGCACCATGCTTATTGTAGTATAGGGCTCAAGGTGCACCTTACTTACGAGGCGCAACAAAGTCGAAACAAGTCTGCGGTTACTTGTGTTCCCATGTAGAGCAGATTTGGCGAGCCACGTCGCCTAAACTATTCCTATAGGAGCTGGACCAAGACTGATTTGGACAGTGACTAAAAAACAATGCAACCTTGAATGATTACCAGGGGTTGAAATTAATTCAAGCATTCTGACCATAATTTTTATGTTTTTTTAAGTAAAATGACATAAATGCAATGAGTATGTCCAATGTTAGAAATTGGGTATCTAGTTGGCAGTAGTCTGCACACTATCCAAGTAGGGACCCTCACTCTAGTCAGGGTAAGGGAGTCCCACAGCTAAGATAACCCCTGTGCACCCCCTTGGTAGCTTGGTACAAGCAGTCAAACTTATCTCAGAGGCAATGTGCAAAGTATTTGTACACACTCAAACAGTAACACACTGAAAACAATACAAAAGTACTCCACAGTTTAAACAAAAATAGCCAATATTTATCTGAGTACAACAAGACAAAAATTTCAAAATTCAACTTACACAAGTAAAGATACCACTTTTTAAAAGTTTGAATGAGTCTTAAGCCATAGGAATCAATGGTTGTATCTTTTTAGCACACTGTACATGGAATGCATAAAAAACTAAGTTGCGGGCAACAGGGGAGGTGAGATGACAGAAAAGCGAAGCAATGCGTTGGTTCCTTACTGCGCAGGGGAGGTGATGCTGCGTTGATTCTTTCCTCGCAGGAGAGGCAATGAGCTGGTTCCTTACTGGCAAGGGAGTTGATGTGTCGATTCTTTCCTTGCAGGAAAGATGATGGGTCGATTTCCAGACACGTGGCCTCGGTTCCTCACTGCGGTGCAGAGTTGATGACAATTTTACACTCATGGATGATGTGTGGAACCATGCTGAAACAGCCGCTGCGTCAATTCTGCCACCTCAATTCCAGCACTGCGTTTATTCTCCGGCCACAGGACAGCCGCTGTGTCGATGTGTAAGCTGTGGCACGTGAGTGCATGGATTTTTATCCTTCAGGTCACCAGCTTACTCTTCAAAGGGGCCAGTAAATCGAGTTGGCACCACTTGTCAAGTCAGGACTCTCAGCAGAAGGGCGCAGGCACTGGCAGATGAATTCTTTGATATCCCTGAGATGTCTTAACAGGAGGCTAGCTCAGTTCAAGCCCTTGCAGAACCTTGGAAAGCAGCATGTAGAAAGAAAAGCCCAGTCATTTTGCTCCGAGGACAATAGTAGCAAGCAGCAGCCCAGCACAATAAAGCAACAGGTAGAGTGGCAGTCCCTCCTATAGCATCCCGCTCTTCTTCTTGGCAGAATGTCCCCAGTCAAGAAGTGTTCTAACTATGTGGGGTCAGAGGTCAAGTACATATACAAATTTCTGTCTTTGAAGTGGGCAAACTTCAAAGAGAAGTCTTTATACTGCACAAGACCCTGCATTTCCCTGCCCTGGCCACACACACACACTCCAGGGGGTTGGAGACTGCTTTGTGTGAGGACAGGCACAGCCCTATTTAGATGCAGGTGTCAGACCCTCCCCCCACTCTAGATCAGGAAGACCCATCAGCCTGGTATTGGGCCATCAGGATATACAGGGCACACCTCAGCTCCCTTTGTGTGACTTTCAAGAGTGAATGCACAAACAGCCCAACTTTTATCCTGACCCAGACATGTATTCCACAGACAGGCAGGGGCACAGAATGGTTAAGCAAGAAAATGCCCACTTTCTCAAAGTGGCATTTTCAAACCCACAATTCGAAAAACAACTTCACCAAAAGGTGTATGTTCAAATTGTGAATTCAGATACCCCAAACTCCATACCTCCATCTTCTCCCAATGGGAAACTACACTTGAAAGATATTTCGAGGCAATACCCATGTTAACCTGTGGGAGAGATAGGCCTTTCAATAGTGAAAAAATGAACTTAGCAGTATTTCACTATCAGGACATGTAAAACACACCAGTACGTTTAAATAGACTTCACCCTGCCCATGGGGCTGCCTTGGCCCTACTTTAGGGGTGATTTACATGTAACAAAAAGGCAGGGTTGGGCCTGGCAAGTGGGTGCACTTGCCAGGTCGACATGGCAGTTTAAGACTGCATGTACACACACTACAGTGGCAGGTCTGAGACATGTTTACAGGGCTACTCATGTATGTGGGTGGCACAATTAGTGCTTCAGGCCCAGTAGTAGCATTTGATTTACAGGCCTGGGCACACCTGGTGCTCTGTACTAGGGACTTACTGATAAATCAAATATGCATCATGGTAAAATCAATCACCAACACAATTTACACAGGGAGCATATGCACTTCAGCATTGGTTAGCAGGGGTAAAGTGCCCAGAATCCTAAAGCCAGCAATAACGAAATTCAGCACAGGATCAAAATCAGGAGGTCAGTAACAAAAAGACAGGGAAAGCTACACCAAGAGCTGACATGTCTAACATCTAGACTTAGGGTGCATTTTCACTGTGTCAAACAACTTACACTGGATCTCATTAATTTATTCTAGCAGGGTCCAAACCACTCTGGGTTGCTTATCTTCCAGACTAGAGAGGATCTGGACTGACAATTCAGACTTGGCCCTCTGTATTGGACCTCAACCAAGATTTATTTATTTTTGGCTGGTCTATTAGGAGTGGCCTGGGGGGAAAATAATGAACTGGAATGCACTCCATAGTAATTACCAGTGGCTGAGATGAATTACCTTTTTTGTTTTCATATGGTAAAACTATGACAAGGCCCGATGTGCGCTAGGTTCACTTTTGTCAACAGGTCCCTGGTACAAATTTCTTAACATCACTACACTAACTCATCAAAAAGTGCAAAATTGGTAGTATGTCAAAATATCAAGCACAAACACATTGTGCTATGAAAATATTGTGTGTGTGATAAGTATGATACGATTTGTATTGGAGGCATACACTTCAAGTATAAATCCCAGTGCTTAGACGTACTCCGAAGGTTCCCACGAACTGGATGTGTGCAGTGCACATCCAGCGCACATTCAATGCCTCATTGTTTTTTAGAGAAATTAAGACATTTCCTCTTGTTTCCACCTGTATCAAGTAGGAGCTAGTTTTGACACAACACCCAGTATGGCTTTCTTATTGCGTCAGGCTTTGTGTCAGAACCAATGCAAGTTTGTACTGATCTGCCCCAGTAAAGCGCCTTTTGGTACAGACTGTGCAAAGCATTTTTTTCATTGCAAAAATGCACCTTTCCAATGCAAAACACCTTTTGCACTTAGTAGTAGTTAGCATCTAACCCTTAGCGCTACTTCTTGTCCCTTTGTGTCGTACCAGCCCCAGTGCAAAGCTTTAGTAAAACTGGGCTAGTCAGAGGTGTGTTTGCCCCACTTGGTATTATGAAAAGTGGTGCTCTAGGGCCTGAGATACTATTTCATTAGAACTGAATCAATCAATCAATCAATCACGATATTTATAAAGCGCGCTATGTACCCGTCAGGGTTTCGAGGCGCTGGTGGGAGGGGGGTGGTGGAGGTGTGCTGCAGTTAGCGGTCGAAGAGCCAGGTTTTGAGGAGTCTCCTGAAGGCGAGGAGGTCCTGGGTCTGGCGTAGAGATGTGGGGAGAGAGTTCCAGGACTTGGCGGCGAGGAAGGAGAAGGATCTGCCGCCGCAGGTCTTGCGCTGGATTCGGGGGACGACGGCGAGGTTGGCTGATCGAAGTTGACGTGTGGGAGCGTAGAAATTGAGTCTGGAGTTGAGGTAGGAGGGTCCGGCGTTGTGAAGTGCCTTGTGAGCGTGGGTGAGGAGTTTAAAGGTGATCCTCTTCTCCACCGGGAGCCAGTGGAGTTCCCTCAGGTGAGGGGAGATGTGACATCGGCGGGGTATGTCGAGGATCAGTCGGGCGGAGGCCTTTTGGATATGCTGGAGTCGTTTGATGTCTTTGGTTGGGATGCCTGTGTAGAGTGCGTTGCCGTAGTCAAGTCTGCTGCTGACGAGGGCTTGGGTCACCATCTTTCTGGTCTCTGTTGGAATCCACTTGAAGATTCTGCGGAGCATGCGGAGGGTGTTGAAACAGGAGGAGGAGACGGTGCTGACCTGTTTGGACATGGTGAGTGCAGAGTCCAGGATGAAGCCGAGGTTTCTTGCGTGGCTGGCAGGGGTGGGTGGGGGTCCGAGGTCGGCAGGCCACCATGAGTCGTTCCAGGCCGAAGGAGAGCGCCCGAGGATGAGGATTTCCGTCTTGTCGGAGTTGAGTTTCAGGCGACTGTTGTTCATCCATTCGGCGATGGATTTTAGTCCTTCGTGGAGGTTTGTTTTGGCGGTGAGTGGGTCTTTGGTCAGGGAGAGGACGAGCTGGGTGTCGTCGGCGTAGGAGATGATGCTGAGGTGATGCTGGCGGGCCAGTTTTGCGAGGGGGGCCATGTAGATGTTGAACAAAGTAGGGCTGAGTGAGGATCCTTGGGGGACGCCGCAGATGAGGTTGGTGGCTTTGGAGCGAAAGGGGGAGAGTCGGACTCTCTGAGTTCTGTCGGAGAGAAAGGATGAGATCCAGCTTTGTCTTGGATGCCGGCTTCCTGGAGGCGGGTCAGTAGGGTGCGGTGGCAGACTGTGTCAAAAGCGGCTGATAGGTCGAGGAGGATGAGGGCCGAGGTTTCGCTGTTGTCCATTTGATGTCTGATGTCATCTGTGGCGGCGAGGAGAGCAGTCTCCGTGCTGTGGTTTAGTCTGAATCCGGATTGTGAGGGGTCCAGGATGGAGTTGTCTTCGAGGAAGTGGGTGAGTTGTGTGTTGACGATCTTCTCGATGACTTTTGCTGGAAAAGGGAGGAGAGAGATTGGGCGGAAGTTTTTGAGATCGTTGGGGTCGGCCTTGGGTTTCTTGAGGAGGGGTTGGATTTCAGCGTGTTTCCAGCTGTCCGGGAAGGTGGCGGAAGTGAAGGAGAGGTTGATGATCTTGCGGAGTTTGGGGGCGATGGTGGCGTTGGCTGTGTTGAAAACATGATGAGGGCATGGGTCCGTGGGAGCCTGAGTGGATGGTGTTCATGGTTGCCATGGTTTCTGCGTCGTCCACGTGGGTCCAGGCGGTAAGGCGGCAGTCGCGGTTGGAGACGTCGGGGGGGGATCTGGCGGTGGGCCGGTGTTGAAGCTGTTGTGGATGGTAGCGATTTTCTGGTGGAAGAAGGTGGAGAGGTCGTCGCAGAGTTTCTGGGAGGGCGGGATGTCGTTGGCGTTGGCTTTTGGATTTGAGAGTTCTTTCACGATGCCGAAGAGTTCTTTGCAGTCGTGGGCGTTGTTGTTGATGCGTTCGGTGAAGTGGGCGCGCTTGGCGACGCGGATCCGTTGGTGGTGTTCACGGTTTGCGTCTTTGAGGGAGGCGAGGTTGTCGGGCGTGCGTTCTAGGATCCATTTCTTTTTGAGCTTCTGACAACGGCTTTTGGAGGTGGTCAGTTCGTCTGTGAACCAGGCTGGTTTTTTCTTTCCTTGGTTGGCGGTGGGCTTCTTGAGTGGGGCTAAGGTGTTGGCGCAGTCGAGGATCCATTGATGGAGGTTGATGGCGGCTGTGCTCGGGTCGGTCGCGTCGGGTGGAGGGTTTTTAACGAGGGTGCTGGTCAGTTGGTCTTGGTAAACTGCTAACTTTTGAACCTACCCTGTCAAGTAGTATTTTTGTGACCCTTAGTAAGGGTGTCATGAGCCCTTGTGCAAGTAAGCAAAATGGGTCCCTTAAAATGTAGCTTTGTACTAAAATACAGGCTCTGGGCATCAGCTCTCCTGAACTTTCTGCACCATTGATAGCTACACTCCTAGATATGAGTGCTGTATAAACTGTTATATAAATATAATTTTGGCCGATGATTCCGGTCATTCTATGTTTAGTAAGACTCTATTTCTGAATGTGCCTTGTGCATGTTGATTCTGTTGAGCCCCCTACCTTTTTGATCACACTTAAAGGACTGCAGTCCGTTTCACTCTGGTGTAAATCCTGACACCAGGCACACAAACCTGGTCACCACTACTCACAGGAACTCCTCACGTGCATACTCCACCTCAGGGGCTCTCTTTTATGCCTTTAAGGGGGGAATACCCCGCTGGTTCAGAGTTGGCTCCAGCATCTGGCACTGCAGGCAGAGTTTCAGGCAGGAGCAGACCTGGCCGCAAGGCTCAAGGAGCCCTTCGAGTGATCAAGTGGAGCGCCCTTCAGGTGCCCCAGCAGGAACAAGGGCACATGCTCCAAAAAAGAAAGAAAATTCACCAAAGCCACATAAGCGTATTGAGGTGGCTGCATATTTAAAGGTGTGTGCTACTGACGGACTGAGGCAGCCCCAAGCCGGCAGAAATATGATGTGGAACCACTTTTGTCAGTAGCTGCCACCCATAACAGCTCCCTGAGCAAGGATACATTTGCCCCCCTAAGTCTCCCGGGAGGAAGAAGGAGGGTGACCTGGACGGGTTTGGAAAGCACATGTCTCTGTAGTTAATTAGTTCTATGGCAAGTGATACCTTGTTCTGTTTGTGACCCACTGGTTTTTAGGCAAGTAGAGTAAACAAAAGAAAAATGTCCATAGTAAACTGGGTACATGTCTATAGTATGAGGGTCTGGAGTAAGGACGTCACATGACACCAGAAGTGAAAGATCTCCATTAATGTAACAGAGGCCCAGTAACTTCTAATTACCCTGAAACCTCCCAAACCACTTTTCTCACAGTTTTCTAGCTTTGTAGCCTGATTTCTAGACATGAATGCATAGGCACTGGAAGTATCGGTGCAGGGGGTGTTTTAATACCCCCAAAATCACCAAACTGGAGTTCAGAAGTTGAACCACCAATAAAGATGCCTCCAAATTTTGTTTTTATCTTGTCACATCTGCTGTGCATTCAAATACAGATGTCAAATATCAAGGTATGTATTTTGACAACTTCCTGCTTATTCTAACAGAGAGGCTGATGTTTACTTTTCTATCTCTGCAAAGTTAGAGTAATTTCTAAAGTGGACTATGTGACAATCTTGCCGGGGGCAGGAAGCGTGAACGAAAAGGTCGTGGGATGTTATTTTTTCCTAACACTCAACACATGTTAAATACCTTCAAATGAACTGTACACATTTTTCGAAACATATCAGCAGTTTGGAAGGCACAAATGAAGCACATTTTCTGTAATTCTGAATTGTGAAGGAAGCAAATATTTCATTAGGATTAGAACCAGTCAAATCACTTAACTTGCTGATGTGTAGATGATACACATTTGCTGAAACCCGAATCCCACGTTGTTGTTTGTGCACTATAGAGTTTTATCAGTAAACCTGTTAGTCTATGCAAATTTAGTAGCCATTTCAAAAGAAATGCGCTGTCTATAAATGACAGTGGGCTAACACACCATGCTTTAGTAATATATTGATGACAGTGTGCTCCAAAAGTCACCACTGACTGTATACTACACCCTTTCCACTCTTCTGCTGAATGAGCGTGACGCATTTGCTACGCTTGTTTTTTGTGTGATGCTTGGATTTTTCACAACCTCTATGTCTTGATTGGTGGAACATGTATGGCAGCACTCTCACCCTGAAAATTGTTCCAGCACCACTGCATAAATAGTCTTGATGCATACACTCTAAATATTAAACACTCTAGAAGACAGACCACTGCAGACCACTGAGTGAGATTGGGGTTGATGTGATTAATCCTTCGTTTTCTAGTGATGGTGTGGCCAGCAGAAGGGAACCACATTTTTACGAGTGAAAGAGTTAAATGTAGAGTTGGTGAGAATTAAGGGTGGTGTGTTGCTAGTCGTTGAAATAAAAGGTTTGATCAAGCGTCGGAAGTTGATTTGCTACTATACACAGCAACATTTAACTTCTGCCGTTAGTGCACATAGTTGTTGGGGTGGGGATCAATTTTATGTGTCTGTGAATTATTTTTCATCTTCTCCCTTTGACTCAGTAAAAAAGAAACACAGACAAAAGTAAAGGAAAAAGGAAAATTAAGATTGTAAAGTGGATCAAGACTTGAAGCCTTAGAATTTTATGTGAGAGGGTTTCTAGGGAGAGATTTGGGGCTTTCGCATAGTGCCAGATCCACGTCACCCCCCAAAGTCCACCTTCAGTGGCACCCTCATCTACAGGCCACCCGGCCCCCGCCCAGCCTTCAGCGACTACATCGTCACCATCATATCTCCCCACGCACTCTCCTCCACAAACTACCTTCTCTTCGGTGACCTCAACTACCATATCGACAACTACAATGACATCAACACTGCTTCTCTGCTCAAGAACCTCGCCATGATAGGCCTCAAGCAACTGGTCACATCGACAACACACACCGTTGAACACACACTCAACCCCATATTTTCCACCAGCAACAACATCACCGTTAATAACACCTCCACATTACACAGGACCGACCACCACTGAATTCATTTCTCCATCACCACATCGGCCATCCATCCCCACACACTCCACTCCCCAAGCAGGAAAAGGAACCATATCATGAAGGAACAGCTCACTAGCACCCTCAGCAAGTCTCTTCCTCCCCTCACACTCCACTCCCCAAGCAGGAAAAGGAACTAGATCATGAAGGAACAGCTCACTAGCACCCTCAGCAAGTCTCTTCCTCCCCTCACCACAGACACAAACAGCTCAGCACGGAACTTCTACCAATGGATTTCCAAATGCACCAACACCCTAGCATTACTCCGAAAGACCTCAGCAAAACACAGCCTCAAGAAGGCCAGCTGGTTCTTCCCTGCACTCCAGGACTCCAGGCGCACCTGCAAACGGCTAGAAAAAAGATGGAGAAACAGCAATTCGCCAGAAGACCTCACGGCCTTCAAATCCACCATCAAATCTCAACCACCTGATCAGATCCACCAGGAAAGCTGCCCTGCAGGACGGTATCAGTGCCACCGCACACAACACCAAAGAGCTTTTCACCATGGTCAAGGAGTTCGCCAAACCCCAATCGGAAGCGGCAAACATCTCTCCATCTCAGGACCTCTGTGGTAGACTAGCCACCTTCTTCCACTGAAAAATCTAAGACATCTATGATAGCTTTGGACCCCAAGACCCTCCGAGACCACCAACAGCCCTCCAGCTCGGACCCTCCAAACCTTCACATATCCTGCACAGCTGGACCACCTTCACCACGGATGAGACCCGCTCCATCATGAGCGACATCCACTCTGGAGTCCCTATTGACCCCTGTCCTCACCACATTTTCAACAAAGCAAGCACCTCCATCGCACCCGAGCACCGCCGCACACTCATCTGTTCCATGGAGACCTCTACCTTCCCTAAGGACTGGAAGCACGCCAAGATCCGCCCACTCCTGAAGAAACCCAGGCTGATGCCCTGGACCTCAAGAACTACAGCCCCATCTTTCTACTGCCTTTCCCAGCCAAGGTCATTGAAAAGGTCATCAGTGCACAGCTCCGCAAACACATTGAGTATAACAACAACCTGGACATCTCGCAATCAGGTTTCAGGAGCAACCGCAGCATGGAAACTGCCCTCCTCGCCACCACAGATGACATCCACTAGCTCCTTGACCACGGCCAAACAGCAGCCCTCATCCTACTGGACCTATCGGCCACATTCGACACAGTCTCCCATCATACCCTCTGCTCCAGACTCCACGCAGGTTGCATTCGCAGAAAGGCCCTACAATGCATATGCTCCTTCCTGACCGGCAGAATACAGAGAGTCAGACTCCCGCCTTACCTGTAAAAACCTACGGAGATCAGCTGTGGAATTCCACAGGGCTTCTCCCTGAGCCCCACACTCTTCAACATGTACATGGCCCTGCCCGCTTTCATTGTCAAGAACCATGGATTGAACAACAGCCAAGAAGAATTTTCACAATGGGATGGAAGCTGTCGCCACTTGGATGAAGGACATTTGCCTCTAGCTCAACTCTGACAAGACCGAGATCCTCAACCGGCGACCCTCCACATCAGCCTGGGACAACCCATGGTGGCCTTCTTCCCTTGGCAACCTCCCCACCCCAACAAACCACACATGCAACCTCAGCTTCATCCTGGAGTCATTGCTCACACTGATCTGCCAAATCTACTTAGTTGCATCCTCCTGTTTTCATACACTCTGACTTCTCCAGAAGATCTTCAAATGGATTCCGAATGACTCCCGCAAAACCATAACCCACGCCTTGGTCACCAGCAGACTTGACTATGGCAACGACCCTTACGCCGGCACCACCCAGGAGAAACCTGAAGAAGCTGAAGCACATCCAAAAGGACTTAGCCAGACTCATACTGGATGTCCCCCGCCATGAACACATCACCAGACACCTAAGGGACCTCCACTGGCTCCCCGTCGAGAAGCGGATCAACTTCAGACTCCTCGTCCACACATAGAAGTCGCTCCATGACCTAGGACCCACCTACCTCAACCACTGCATCACCTTCTACTCCCCTGCCAGACCTCTCCATTCCACTCAACACACACTAGCCGTACCCTGCATACGGAAGACCTCAGCCAGAGGAAGATCCTTTACCTACCTCACGGCAAAGAGCTGGAACACCTTGCCTCTTCTCCTCAGGAAGGCACCACTGTTGATTCAATTCAGGAAGGACCTTACTTACCTTACCTGTGAAGCACAGAGTACCGACCCGCTCAGAGCCTTGAGATGCTTACGGGGGAATGGTTGCGCTCTATCAATATGATTGATCGACTGATTGATATAGAAGGATTTTTATGTGAGTTGCTTGAAGGAGAGGCAGAGGTCTTTATAGGAGTCGAGAGTCTAGGCAATTGTGGTCCTTCTATTTTACTGAGAGGTTTCAGCGAATAAATACACACATGCATAGGACTGATGGCATGCCTAGTGCATTTAATTTTGCTCAGTCTGAGGGCGCAGTGCAAAGAGGACAAGGGAACAAAAGACCGTAAGAAAGAGAAGGAAACAGAATATATTCTACAAAGGAGAGAAAGTCTTAGGGGTGCAATTTGGTGACATTGCTTAATGCATGCTTATATTTAATTGCTGTAATTAGAATTAATACTATATACTCAACAAAGCAACAATGAACGTATCTAAAATTGCCAGTCTCTCAGAATGAAATTAGCTAATTACTGTTCTCATTAGTCTGTACTTACTCCTAACATTCAAAAAGGAGGAAGGAATGTAAGTGTAAATACTTTATAACTTTAAAAGCAACCATGTTGGAATGAGCAACAATATTGACCTATTAATTCAGTGCAACACTGTTCCAACTGTTTGCTTCTATAGCTGACACCATCAACTTCATCTTGCATCCGATGATTGTCCTGATTCGGTCATTAGCTAAATATGGCCTGTTTTGCAGACCCAGGTGGTATCATTCTTAAGAGGTGGTGGTGACAGTGAAATCGGCTAGCACTGAGAATTCTAGTAACCATCATAAACGCATGCATACACTCACCCTTGCAATCATGCATTAATTAATTCATCTACCCATTGAATCAGTCTTGCACTCACCCACTTACCTATACACAGTAACACATACACAAAAGCTCAACAAGCTTATGAAACATAAAGTAGAAGAATATAATTATGAGATAGAAAAGATGCCACACCTAGACAGTATGCTTGTTTTAAAAGTAAAATTAAGCACAGCAACTCACAACCATATTGCAATGATATTGTACATAGCTAATTGCTATTTTAAGGTTTCAACATGGCTGCTACGTTGAAAAGCCAATTTAAAACGATAAACAATGATATGCTATGGACAATATCATTCAAAATGGCTGATGATTTAGATGCACTGTTTGCATGGGATATAGTGCACTGCAGATGAAATAAGCAGCAAGCGAGAGGCTCATAGCACTATCTGGGGAGGTGCATTATGCTCTGGAAAATAAAAATATAATTGAAAAAAGGAAATAATTGAAAGGGCAGGTATAGAAAGGGAGATGGAAAACTAAAGGACTGGCACCATACATGGCACTAAGGCACACTTATTTTCAGGCGTATGTGGATATTTATTTAGGCAAAATGCCATCACTCATAGTGCAAAAGAGCCAGAGGCTGAAGTGGGCTGATGACCCATTTCCCCATGCTGTCTGCTGTAATGGAGAGAAGGGAATGACACCTTAACTTACCAATGGAAGAAGAGGGCTGATCCAAAACCCCTTTATGGGTGCATATGTATGTATTCATATGAAATTATGTACTTTTAATCAATTTGTTTTTATTATAAGAGACTGGCAGACATCTATACTTTCTGGTCCTCTTAAGACAGTCTTGCAAGGATTATCACAGTGTTGCAGTTTTTATGTTGCACGTTTTTTAATAGTGCAAACTATACCCAAAGGTATTGGCGCTCTTCACATCACACTAGGAAGTTTTTTTCAGGGATTTCTTTAAGCATGGAGATATTAAGGCCCGTATTTATACTTTTTTTAGCGCCGCATTTGCGCCGCTTTTTGACGCAAAACGGCGCAAACCTACAAAATACAATGGCATTTTGCAAGTTTGCGCCGTTTTTGCGTCAAAAAACGACGCAAATGCGGCGCAAAAAAAGTATAAATACGGGCCTAAGTGATTTGCACAGAATCACAGGCTGTTGAACCAATGCCGCAACACCCACTCCCCAATCTTGCCAACTGAGTGCCAATTGTCTACCCCAGGTTTTGTCAAAGGGGTAATGAACATGAAAAAAAACCCTTGCATGCAAAAGCCATCAGTGAGATTCCACATAACAAAATACTTTACAGGTTTTTAAAGGGTGTAATAAAATCAATCAGAAGCGTAATACTTTAACATGCTTTTCATAATGAACACATGAGTCTTACTGCCTTTGTCATAACATTTTCATAATTGATCAGACCTACAGCATCTGACATAACTTTTCCTAACAAATCAATCTGGCCTATATCCTATAAGCTTTGTCGCTATAGCGAACTGTGGCCTGTCATATTGAGTATAAGCTTTTCCGCAAGGCAACCGTCAGGCATATCGGGGGTCATTATGAACACGGCGGGAATCCCTGCCGTGTTCTTGCTGGCGGTCTTATCACACACAGCCACCCCCTTTGAGACCCGGCCGGCCGAATAGTTAACATTCTCCTGTGCCGGCGGGCGAAAACAGTGTTTCTGCCAGCCGGCCAAGCAGAATGCTGGTCCGGGACATTGCCGACGGCTCGACGTGGAGCTGTAATCAATGCCGCTGTGCCGTAAATCAGGCAATGACCATTGCGACAGGGCTCTGCAAGGGGGCCCCTGCACTGCCCATGCTAAGTGCATGGGCAGTGCAGGGGCCACCGGGGGGCCCCAGAGCACCGCTTCTGCCAGCCTTTCCCTGGTGGGTGAACCTGCCAGGGAATGGCTGGCGGAACAAGGGTTCTTTATCCGAAGGATGAAAAATTCCGCCATCGTCAGGCTGCCTGGCGCCGGTAGCCTGGCGATGGTGGAAGGCCACCTGTTGCGGTCCCCACTGTGTACATTATGAGCCGGCATGGTGGTCTCGACCGCAAGTACATAATGAGGGCCATAGTCATAAAATGATAAATATGTACAAAGTTAGAGTTGGCAAAACAATATAAAAATCGCCTTGCAAGGACCTATGATGGATTTTAACTGTACAATTCTTCAATTCTCATTGTTTGTGAAAGTGGGTAACCAAAACCAGAATCTTTGTCAAATACAGTGATCATGTAACAAATCGGTAAGCGGTAAAGAGCTATTGATTTTAACAAATGCTCTTCACAGTAATTAGGTTAGGCCTATTGGCATTGTCATAACTTTTCACAATAAACAGATCAGACCTATGGCATTCGGCATAACACTTCCCAATAGACCAATCAAGCGTTTAGCCCTTATCCTTAGCTTGACAATACAAGCTGTTTATGCCTCCTGTATTGCGCATACACTGGCAATCATCAGTCATACAGTCCTAAAAATACATACATGTACAAAATACTCTTGGCAAAACAATACAATATGCAACCCCTCTGAAACAACACTAACAAGGATACTCACTTTGACAAATCCTTGGGGTTGAAGTATTGCAAAGGGGGTGACCAACACCCAAACCCTTGGCTACAGTATTAATATGTGAGGTTACTTGCAGTAAAATACCTGTTTACTGCCTTTGTTGTAATCTGACTTATGACATCTAACATAACTTGTCCCAGTGAACTAATGTAGGCCTGTAACAATTATATTTTGTTTGTCACTATAACCAACCCAGAGCTATTGTACTGAGCTTTCGCTTTCCCACAAGGCAACCATGTGGCATGCAGTCATAAAACTACAAATACATACAAAAACAGCTGGCAGAACAAAATGAAACTCTTTCTATGAGCTGTTAACACGGGTTATTAGAGTGAGAATCTGCTACCCCCGGGGTTAGTCAGTGGGGTCTTCCAACATCAAAACATTTGCCAAATACAGTAATTTGTAATTTGTGAGATTCCATGTAACAATTACCTGTTTATAGCATTTAGCTCAGTGTACTAACAATCCACCCTTAGAGGCCAATTAGCTTGAACAAATACTTTACACAACAAACAAGCCTTTGTTGTAACATTTCATAATAAACAGATCCAACCTAGGACACCAGATATGCCTTTATCTAGTGAATAATTGAGGCTTACTCCCTATATTATTGGCTTGCCACTGTAACCAACTGAAGCCTACTGTATTGAGCCTAAGCTTTCCCAAATGCCGTCATTAGGTAGTCCTAAGATTGCAAATATTGAAAATTACAGTTGACATAACAAAATACAACCCCTCCTAAAACAGGTTAGAAAGGTTGATCACAGTGAAAATCTACTTCTAGGTTTTGTCAGTGTGGGGGTTAGTAATATCAAACTTCTTGCCTGCTAGAGCAACTGGTGAGGTTCCATGTAACACAATACCTTTGATTTCTTTATTAGCATTTATAAGTTCCATAAGCTACACACATGGTAGTATGAAATACAGGCACTGGATTATTTACAAAGCAATAGCAAACATAGTAATAAAGGCAATTCAACTTCCCAGCCAATCATGATCAAAGCAAAGCATCATGGTGCATTCAGTCATTATAGTCACACAGGGGTATTTGCGCATGGTTAAACTAGTTCACAGCATTATCAGGGAACCTTAGGAGGAACCAGCTGCTACCCAGAACAACATAAGAAATCAATATTATAACATCATGTGAAAACCAGGAAAAAACAGGAACAGCTAGGAGAAGAAAGTAAGAACAAAGCTTTCTGGACCTCGCAACACAGTCACCACATCTGGGTGCCATCAGGTGCCAGCGTCTGGGGGTTGAGCAGGGGGAGAAGGGGAGACAACAGGGAAGATCACAAGTGCAGTGGCAGCCCCATGGGAAGCAGATGCATGCAGGCCCCAGTCCAGAGGTGCCATGGAGGGAGATTGGAGGCCACCTCGGAGATGTGTAATGCACAACATACGGTAAGGTAGCCCAGCGGAATAATCAATTCAAGTGTAGTGCAATTTATTAGGTGCAGTCGTATGTCCGGTGTAGGATGCAGTTCACCGAACAATCGCAGAACATATACGTCCCACATCATAACCACATTTGTACCCCATCAAGATTTCCTATTTGTGACATAGCCTCAGCTTCCACCAATGCTCATTTATAGGTCACACAAAGCCAACATTCTATAGCAGAAGGCTGAGGCACTTTCCAGTTCATGGCAATTAGGTGTTTATATAGGACTGTTGCCAGGTCAAAAAATTTCAAGAAATGCTTGTTATGCTTGGTACAGGTTAGGACTCCTATGGGGCAAGCTAGTGGAGTTGGTGGAATCTGGATCACTATAATTAAGGGTATTAATTCCATCCCCTGATTCCAGGCTTGGAACAGTGGGCAGCACTCTTAGACCGTATGAATAAAGGTTGCACGCTCAAGGTTACACCTGGGGCAATAGTAGAGTATCCCAGTAAACATTCTACTCAGCTGATATGGAGTGAGATAGGTCTGGTGGACATAATTGAACTGTGTATATTGCAGACGTGCATTATGAGAAACTCGTTTGACATACTCTAGTGCAGCAGCCCATTGTTTGGGGGTGAGTTGCACATTAAGGCAGTCCACCCAACGAAGTATACTCTGACGTGCTGGGTCACTCTCACCACGCTGCAGTGCAGCATACAGGCTCGATATGGCCCTACAGCTTGGACCATGTGCGAGAAAGCATTGCAGTACTAAGTGTACCAGAGCTTCTATGGTACCTGGTGGCCATATAACTGCAAGCATTGGTCTAATGGATATTGTTCCTGTAAGTCCTGAAAAGAGACGAGAGTATCTTCCTGTATACATCTCCCAATTGAGTCAAATCAGCTTCCCTCTATGGGGGTGGGTCGTGGGAAGCCAATAATTTTCTCATGGCCAGCAACCACAATAATGGGAGCTGAGGTCCATATGGAGCCTGGGCTCGCTTGAGACAAATGTAGCGAGTCCAGGTTATTTTAGCTGTGCACATTAAATTCCCTGACTGCCCACCCTGTGCTTTGCAAGAAAAGAGCCATTCTAAAAAATAACCATTTCCTAGGTCAGGCTCTACCAGCTGTCCCTCTGCAGTCTCATCGACCGCCAGGAAGGGCATGGGCCACTGAAGTTGTACCGCCGAGTAGCAATGTTCCCTCTAATTTTTCTTTCTCTTGTGCGGCAATAGAATGTTGGTGGGTGCACTTTTCTTGCTTGTGTGCGCCACTGAGTGATAAGATGTGCAACAAGGCAAGTCGACCAGCTACCACTTAAAGGTACATAACAAGCATTGGCAATGCCAATAAGTATTACTTTTAATTTAAAGTTGCTTCTTAGTCACTGAGTGGTTTAGGCACTGAATACGTCATCACACATGCACCCTGTCACTCATTCTTGCCCTTGTGCATCCATAAATCACTTATTTATCTTGCATGCACCAACTTGCACAACCACAAAACAACACAAACACAAGCTCAGCCACATTTGGAATATAAATTGAAAGAATAAACGTAGAAAAAATAAAATATGCTATGGCCTAAAAATAGCAGACATGCTTGCATTAACAAAATTAAACAAAGTAGCAGGTGGACGTCTTGCAATGGTATTGTACATAGCTGTGGACATCCTGCAATTGCATTGTACATTGATCCATATTTATCATAGTGTTGCTTCCCCTTGCACCATACAAGGGGGCGCAAAGGCAACGCAGCAATTATGCTAGATTGATGAAGCCACACAAGGCCACCTTGCATGGCCCTGCATGGCTTGATAAATCTGGAGTAACGCAAGGCAGCACAAATCGTTGCTTGCGTTACTTTGCCCCTGCGAGGCGTTCCTCTCTGAAAAGTATGCTGAGTCACACTTCCTGTTTTGGGAAGAGGTAGAGGCCGTCTGGCTAAGGGATTCACTGTGTTACACTGCCTAAGACCCCCACTGCAGAAAGCTTTATTTTTACTCGCTGATTTCATTAATCACTCAAACACTTCTGCACTAATTCACTTAGCTTCTTATTCTCTCACTTGTTCACTGACACCCTCTTTTTCTTCGTCACTGCTTCAAAATCTTGGTCGTCATTTGTTCACTCAATCACTTCATGCTTCATTCACTCACTTGCTTATTCCTCATTTGTAAACTCGCACTCACCAAATCACTCATGTGCTCAGTCACTTACTCATTTGCTCGCTCCTTCACTCACCTCACTTTCAGGCATAATTGCATTACCTTACTTACAGTCACTTACGGACATCCATTCTCTTTCACATGCTTTCCCACTCACGTACTTGCTGCTCACCCTTTAATTGATTTTTTGTTTGCTTATTCACTTACTAATTTGCACACTTGCGATAAATCCCTCACTGCTTCATTCACATACTAATTCCCACATTCAGTTGCTCACTAACTCACTTGCTCAGTCACTTGGGCACTCACTCCTCATTCATTAACCCATTCCATCACTGTTTCACTTATCTACTCCTTTGTTTATTCCCTCACTCGCTTAGACAGTCATATGCTCATTCAAAAGCCCACAAATCCATTCACTCGCCCATTCACTCATACATTCACTATGTCTTATTCTTTTACCACTCACACACTTTTTAACTTGCATACACTCTAACTCATTCATCCGTTCATTCAAATAATGTTACTTTATAACATATCGCCTCAGACAAGTATGTGTGTGCAGCCAAAATAGTAACTCCACAAGGTGCAAAGACAGAGAAAGAGAAACGAAAAGTGGAGGAGTCACAGGTCTGTGGACTTGGCAGACTGGACTCAGGCTACAGGAAAAGCATTGGAAATTTTCTCTATCTGTTTCATGCTTGCCGTGCAGGCATTCACACGTCCTCCATTAGCATTTCTAAAGACAAAAACGTGTCTCTAAAAATGCATTTGAAAGCGCAGGTAACCACCATCAGTGGCACTTCAAAGGCTACAGTGAAGCATTTAATGAATGTAGCAGTGCTTCGGAGTGCGTGTTGATTGTAGGTGTCTGCGCAGAGGGAAACCTAGGTGTGCGCACCCACACTGGCACGCAGCTTAGAGGAAACTATGCCGAGTAGTATAGTTCCAAGTCTGGAACCTCAAGACTGCCTTCCACATAAGGACACTACAGCATCTGCAGTGAGACCCCTTTACTCGTAGGGTCCCACACCTGGTCTATTTCGAGACCTCGCAGGGTATGGAAAAAGGATCTAGGTGGTATCACGGGTAGAGCAGCAAAAAAATCTCGGGAAGAACCAACATTTTAGTCACCACCGCTGTACACATCGGCGACAGAGGCAATCGCGTTCAAAAGTGCATAGGTTGGCATATGGAAGACAGGGCTTTTCCATGATTGCCGTCCAGGAGATCTCTGTCAGTGTGATAAATGTTGACCCAAAGATACCGGAAGGTGTCAAAGGACCAAGGGAGGTGGCCTCCATCAAGTAGACTACAGTGCTCTTGATGAACCCTCCGTAAGGGGAAAATGCAGGATTTTCCCTGGTTCAATTGACGCCTACAAGGTCCCCAAAGTGAGCAAGGAGGCGTAAAGGGGTGACAGTGTGAAGGTATGGTCGTGCAAGTATATGAGGATATCGTCTGCACATAATGATACAACATGCCAGTCAGGTCCAATCCTAATACCCCACCACGGTCCTTTAGACCGTAACCTGGCAACCAGTGGCTCCAGGGCTACGGCAAACAATACTGGGGATAAACAGCAGCCCTTGTGGGTGCTTTGTTCAATTGGAGAGGAGAGTGAAATACAGTGCTGAGTGCGAACCCTCGCACTCGGGGAAGTGTATAGGAGTTTAATCCATTTTCAGAAATTAGGACCGAGGCACGCAGTACCTGCAACAGATAGGACCAATTAAGAGTGTTGGATGCCTTTTCAAAGTCTAAAGTGACTGCTACTGGAAGATCAGGACCTGAAGTAAAGGCAAAGGGCATCTATGATATGACATAACCGACTAATGTTGAAATGGGTGGCACTGCCAGGGACAAAGCCGTTTTGGTTGGGGTGTATCACAGCACTTAAAAGCGGTAGCAGTCTATTGGCCAGGATTTTACTTAAGATCTTATAATCAATATTTAGCATTGACAATGGTCTTTAAGAGCTTATTTCCAGAGGACCTCTACCAGGATTCGATAGCACAATGATCAGAACCTCATGCAATGATGCAGGAAGGATATTGTTGTGGTGTGCTTTGCTATAAACTTCAAGCAACCGAGAGGCCAGCGTGGGTTTGAAGGTTGCATAGTATTCAAGAGGAAACCCATCAGTGCCCGGTGTTTTATCTCATGCCATTTGCTTTATTGCTAGTGTGAATCCTTCAAGCTGTATAGGCTGTTCTAATTCCTGTCATTGCAGGGGGGATACAGTGGCAAGCAACTCTGTCTGGAGGTAATCTTGAGGGGAGGTGATCTCCTGGGGTGGAGTATAACTTTTCATAGTACATGGTGAACACTTGATGAATTTTTAGTTGGGTATTTTTAATGGTGCCCGTGGGGCCACGTATGGCTTCCACCAAGGTGCTAGGGACCTCTGTCTTCAGCAACCAAGCCAATGGGTGCTTAGGTTTGTCACCATCAGTGTGTTGGTGCGCGACAAAGGATCTATAGTCTAAGTTCTCAAGTTGTTGCAGATCTTCCCAGTAAAGGCGGCGCAAGTCAGCCAGTTGTGTGTGTGTCATTGGGTGTGTGGGTGCCTTCAGTTCCTGGGAGTAGATTGGCTTTTCTAGTTCCAGTACACTACTAGTAAGAACGAATCTGGTTCCCCATGTTGTTGATATACAGAGCTCCCACATAACTATTTTCCTAGCTTCCCATTCTGATCGTCTGGTTTTCCTCGAACCTGTATTTTCAGTGAAATGTGTGGAAATGTGTTCGGCCAGTGTAGTGCTAATACTGTGTCTTGTAGGGCCTCAGTGCAGAGGCACCAAGAGGGGGTAGCCGGCCGGGGCCTTCCCCATTGGAATGTGATCCTAAATGGATTATGGTCCGAGATATATTCTGACTCATGCACCAAAGGCCAGCATTCCGAATTACAGAAAAGATAGTCCAATCATGTGTGTATCTAATGGCCTGGTGCATAGTAAGAGAATTCCTTTTCACCCAGATGGTCTAGTCACCGTACAGTGGGCAAATCCAGCATCTTGGAACACTGTTGAAAATGTTTTGTGGCATGAACACCGGCCGTACCCGGCATTGGGGGCAATCAGCAGTCCCAATCAGAGCTGTGCACACTATTAAAATCCCCTCTCCCCATACCAGGGAGCTGCAGCTTAAGCAGTGTGGTTGGCAATAATGTGTCTAAAACGGCCTTTTATACAGTGTTAGGAATATAGAGGGAGACTAGGTAAAAAAGGCACCCATCAAGGTGGGCCTGTACCATCACATAGCATCCCTCGGTGTCAGTCAGTACCCTAGTTTTTACAAGGGAACCTCTGGGGTGACCCACATTAAGTCCCCTCTGGCATAAGAAGAATACCCTGTGCCATACACCTGTCCACTCCATCGTCTAGTAATTTTATCTAATTCGCCCTTGGTGAGGTGGGTCTCCTGGAGACAGGCAAAATGGACATGCCAGCATCTAAGGTAAGCATGAATTCTATGTCTCCGAGTCGGAGTGGATCTACCCCGGACATTCCATGTGAGGAAGTTATAAGTGGAAGCCATTGAACCATGCATGGGTATACAAGTTCCCAAACCTCCGTACCTCCTAGTCCCCCAACCCTCCATCCCCCAGCTACACAGCACACCACCCAGACAGCACAGAAGGAAAACAGTTACATTATTTTTAAAAACAACCCCCGTATCCTTGCCTGAAAGCTCAAAAGCATCATGCCACATCTAGTAAACAAGTTAACTGGTGTAAGACAGTTGACTGTCCATATGGAATAGTTTGGTGGGGGCTGGCCAGTAGGCGAACAAAGGTAGTTATAAATATTGTGCAAGCCCATACTAAATTGTCAGGCTAAGCATCTGGATCTCTTAGCCGGACATGTCTCATCTTTGAGGTCAAGCAAGGCCCCGAGGGCCCTCACCCTCCAGCTGCTGACCATTCACCAACAAAGCAGAGATCTCTCTCATAGGTCGTTTGCTGGGTATGGGGTGACCATCAGTCTTGGGTGCACCCCGCCATTGGAAGAGATCGAGCCCCCAGAGTCCAAGCCGGTATCTGAGACCTGGTCAGTGCGCAGAGATGCATAGGGATTTGCACTACGAAGAGAGGCCACCATGACCGCCCTCGCCTGATCAGCAGCCACCTGGTCTCTAGACGGCTTTGCCTTGAGGGATTTGTTCCTGCAGTCTTTCAGTTTAGGTGTCAGCCAAGTGGTGGACCCAGACGTCTCCTCCGAAGGCCCAGGCAAGTCCTTAGCATTGAGCCAGGTCCACACATCCTCAGGGGAGTGGAAAACATGTTATCGCCATCTATAACTCTGAGTTTTGTTGAGACTAACAGGGCATATTTCAGATTTACTTATCGGAGGCGACGCTTGACCCTTGTATAGGAGTTGCGCTGTCGCTGTACCGCCATGGTAAAGTCTGGGTATGCAGTAATCATAGTGTTGTCGTAGTGCCAGGACCCTTTGGTGTGAAATCTCTGTAGAATCAAGTCCTGACCACGGTAATTAAGCAACGAGCTATTACTGGACCTTGGGGGGTGCCCAGCAGAGGAGTTCATCCAGGAGTGTGTTGTACCCGGTAGTTGGGCCTCCAGGACCGTTTTTGTGAGCCAGGTCTCGAGAAATAGCTTCATGCTGGGGCCCTCGACGCACTCCAGGAACCCAAAGCAGATATTATTACGCTGAGATCACCCTTCTGCATCCTCACCCTGTGTTGGAGGGCAGCTACTTTTGTTTCCCCAGGTGTCAGGTGGTCCTGGAGTTCTGGCACCGTCAGCCAGACCATGGCAAGGGTAGATTCAGTTTTCTCCACTCGATCCACTAGTTTGCAATGATTTGATTGCAGCAAATTACCATCTATGGCTATTGTATTAATGTGTGTCTCAAGGGAAGTTTTGGTGTCCAGGGTAGCTTGGAGGACCTTGTCAAATTGTGAATAATGTGTCTAAAGGGTCACCTCTAGGTGGCAGAGGCGGTCCAGGGTCCTGCTAGGAGGCATGGCCGACATCTCAGTATCAGCTGCTCCGTGGACGATGGCTTAAGAGATTTAGGCTTCCCCATCATAATAGTAGGAGTGCTAGTTCAGGCAGGATAGGAAAATGTTTGTAGTCCCAGTAGGGTGCTAAAAATATCAAATGAACCAGGGAAAAACAAGTACAGGCCAATAAGTGTGGGCCCGCACGGACGGCAGGGCACCTTGCAGAATGTTAACAGATAATGACACCCGAAAATCAACACAGCGACAGCACTTGCAGGCATCCAAGTCCACACGGTCAATGAGCAGTTCGAGATTCCTTGCAGTAGTCTAACAGTTTGTGCAACCTTGCGCCCAGTGCCAGGAAGCATCTGGTCAAATTAAGTCACCAGATATCAAGGGGAGGATGAACAGGGGCTGGCACTGTAGTAATGCAGTAATAAAAGCGTCTTGATTCAGTGTAAGCAGTTAAAGGGGCCAAACTGCAAGACAGATGCAGAGCCAAGAACGTGAAGCTTCCCACCTGAATCAATCAGCCCGCTTTCTCGTCACGAACTTTATGAGAAGACACATCAGGGCCCACACAGGTGCAGCATTTCCATAAGCTGCTTCTCGTCCCAGTGCCCAGTTGTAGGAGGCTGGACTGGCTTGTAGTGAGTACCAAGGGGTACTTGCACCTTGCACCAGGCCCAGTTATCCCTTATTAGTGTATAGGGTGTCTAGCAGCTTGGGCTGATAGATAATGGTAGCTTAGCAGAGCAGCTTAGGCTGAACTAGGAGACGTGTGAAGCTACTACAGTACCACTTAGTGTCATATGCACAATATCATAAGAAAACACAATACACAGTTATACTAAAAATAAAGGTACTTTATTTTTATGACAATATGCCAAAGTATCTTAGAGTGTACCCTCAGGATAGGAAATATACACAAGATATATATACACAATAGCAAAAATATGCAGTATAGTCTTAGAAAACAGTGCAAACAATGTATAGTTACAATAGGATGCAATGGGGAAACATAGGGATAGGGGCAACACAAACCATATACTCCAAAAGTGGAATGCGAACCACGAATGGACCCCAAACCTATGTGACCTTGTAGAGGGTCGCTGGGACTATTAGAAAATAGTGAGAGTTAGAAAAATAACCCTCCCCAAGACCCTGAAAAGTGAGTGCAAAGTGCACTAAAGTTCCCCTAAGGACAAAGAAGTCGTGTTAGAGGAATAATGCAGGAAAGACACAAACCAGCAATGCAACAGCTGTGGATTTCCAATCTAGGGTACCTGTGGAACAAGGGGACCAAGTCCAAAAGTCACAAGCAAGTCGGAGATGGGCAGATGCCCAGGAAATGCCAGCTGCGGGTGCAAAGAAGCTTCTACTGGACAGAAGAAGCTGAGGTTTCTGCAGGAACGAAAAGGGCTAGAGACTTCCCCTTTGGTGGACGGATCCCTCTCGCCGTGGAGAGTTGTTCAGAAGTGTTTTCCCGCCGAAAGAACGCCAACAAGCCTTGCTAGCTGCAAATCGTGCGGTTAGCGTTTTTGGACGCTGCTGAGGCCCAGGAGGGACCAGGAGGGACCAGGAGGTCGCAAATTGGACCAGCAGAGAGAGGGGACGTCGAGCAAGACAAGGAGCCCTCTCTGAAGCCGGTAGCACCCGGAGAAGTGCCAGAAACAGGCACTACGAGGATGCGTGAAACGGTGCTCGCCGAAGTTGCACAAAGGAGTCCCACGTCGCCGGAGACCAACTTAGAAAGTCGTGCAATGCAGGTTAGAGTGCCGTGGACCCAGGCTTGGCTGTGCACAAAGGATTTCCGCCGGAAGTGCACAGGGGCCGGAGTAGCTGCAAAGTCGCGGTTCCCAGCAATGCAGCCCAGCGAGGTGAGGCAAGGACTTACCTCCACCAAACTCGGACTGAAGAGTCACTGGACTGTGGGGGTCACTTGGACAGAGTCGCTGGATTCGAGGGACCTCGCTCGTCGTGTTGAGAGGAGACCCAAGGGACCGGTAATGCAGCTTTTTGGTGCCTGCGGTTGCAGGGGGAAGATTCCGTCGACCCACGGGAGATTTCTTCGGAGCTTCTGGTGCAGAGAGGAGGCAGGCTACCCCCACAGCATGCACAAGCAGGAAAACAGTCGAGAAGGCGGCAGGATCAGCGTTACAGAGTTGCAGTAGTCGTCTTTGCTACTATGTTGCAGTTTTGCAGGCTTCCAGCGCGGTCAGCAGTCGATTCCTTATCAGAAGGTGAAGAGAGAGATGCAGAGGAACTCGGATGAGCTCTTGCATTCGTTATCTGAAGTTTCCCCAGAGACAGAGACCCTAAATAGCCAGAAAAGAGGGTTTGGCTACCTAGGAGAGAGGATAGGCTAGCAACACCTGAAGGAGCCTATCACAAGGAGTCTCTGACGTCACCTGGTGGCACTGGCCACTCAGAGCAGTCCAGTGTGCCAGCAGCACCTCTGTTTCCAAGATGGCAGAGGTCTGGAGCACACTGGAGGAGCTCTGGACACCTCCCAGGGGAGGTGCAGGTCAGGGGAGTGGTCACTCCCCTTTCCTTTGTCCAGTTTCGCGCCAGAGCAGGGCTAAGGGGTCCCCTGAACCGGTGTAGACTGGCTTATGCAGAATTGGGCACCTCTGTGCCCAACAAAGCATTTCCAGAGGCTGGGGGAGGCTACTCCTCCCCTGCCTTCACACCATTTTCCAAAGGGAGAGGGTGTCACACCCTCTCTCAGAGGAAGTTCTTTATTCTGCCATCCTGGGCCAGGCCTGGCTGGACCCCAGGAGGGCAGATGCCTGTCTGAGGGGTTGGCAGCAGCAGCAGCTGCAGTGAAACCCCAGGAAGGGCAGTTTGGCAGTACCAGGGTCTGTGCTACAGACCACTGGGATCATGGGATTGTGCCAACTATGCCAGGATGGGATAGAGGGGGCAATTCCATGATCATAGACATGTTACATGGCCATATTCGGAGTTACCATTGTGAAGCTACATATAGGTAGTGACCTATATGTAGTGCACGCGTGTAATGGTGTCCCCGCACTCACAAAGTTCAGGGAATTGGCTCTGAACAATGTGGGGGCACCTTGGCTAGTGCCAGGGTGCCCTCACACTAAGTAACTTTGCACCTAACCTTTACCAGGTAAAGGTTAGACATATAGGTGACTTATAAGTTACTTAAGTGCAGTGTAAAATGGCTGTGAAATAATGTGGACGTTATTTCACTCAGGCTGCAGTGGCAGGCCTGTGTAAGAATTGTCAGAGCTCCCTATGGGTGGCAAAAGAAATGCTGCAGCCCATAGGGATCTCCTGGAACCCCAATACCCTGGGTACCTCAGTACCATATACTAGGGAATTATAAGGGTGTTCCAGTAAGCCAATGTAAATTGGTAAAATTGGTCACTATCCTGTTAGTGACAATTTGAAAGAAATGAGAGAGCATAACCACTGAGGTTCTGGATAGCAGAGCCTCAGTGAGACAGTTAGGCACCACACAGGGAACACATACATATAGGCCACAAACTTATGAGCACTGGGGTCCTGACTAGCAGGGTCCCAGTGACACATAACAAACATACTGAATACATAGGGTTTTCACTGTGAGCACTGGGCCCTGGCTAGCAGGATCCCAGTGAGACAGTGAAAACACCCTGGCATACACTCACAAACAGGCCAAAAGTGGGGGTAACAAGGCTAGAAAGAGGCTACTTTCTCACACAACCCCCCCCCCAAACGAAGGACAATAAGGCTAACCTTGGCCAGTTGAGACTTTATTGTCTAAGTGGTGATAAGTAGAGAGTAGCTCTGCAATAGACTGGTTACTCCATTTATCATCCACTATATGGTTACTTCCCTGTGGGGATGTAAACCACCCTGTTTGAAGTTTTTTAGCTAAGCAACAATGTGAAGATGTATTTTCAGAGTTTCTATCAGTATGTTTTAGTTTAGAGCAGTGGGAATTGTCCACTGAACCTATTTGTAGTGATGGAAATGCCAGACAGGGATGCTGTCTCAGAAAAGCCATAGCTGGGCAAAAACTTTGACCATATGGCTGGAAGAGAGAACAGGGATGCGGTTTCTCTTGGGTTGGAGCAGGGCAGGGATGCTGTCCTATGAGCTCCACACTAGGGCAGGGATGCTGTCCTAAGTGTTGTGAGGCAGTGCAGAGTTTCTGCACTAAAGTTTCTCTGGGAGGGTTGGAGGGATGCTCCATGTTAACTAGAATGGTGCTATTTTTCTCACCAATGTTAGTTATCCCACAGAGAGGTACTTCCACCTCAGGGAGTACAGTTTTGCCAACTGCTGATTCCCTTGGAACAGGTGCCACCCCAGGAGAGGTTTCTCCCACCACAGGAATGGTATCCTGAATGGTAGGGTGGTTAGGGGATACTGTGATACCCTTTTTACCTGTTGATGGAGAGGGATCCTGAGTTTTCAGGCCTTCTCTCCTTTTTCATTTCAGTAGAAATGAGAGGGAACAATTCCTCTGGGATGCCCAGCACGGCTGCATGGGCATAAAACTCTACATCAGCCCAACCTGAGGCCTCTAGGTCATTACCTAAGAGACAGTCTACAGGTAAGCTAGGTGATACCACCACCTGCTTAGGGCCAGTAACTCCACCCCAACTAAACTGAATTATAGCTAAGGGAAGAAACTTAGTGGAGTTATGGACATCAATAATCTTATACTGTTGTCCAATGATGTGTTGATCAGGGTGCACTAGGTTTTCAGTCACCAAAGTGATACTGGCACCTGTGTCCCTGTAGGCCAAGGCCTCAACACCATTTATTGAAACTGTCTGCCTGTTCTTATCCATTGTAAGGGGACAAGCAGCCAGTGTGGCAAGGCCAATGCCACTAGGTGAGACAGAAACTGTCTTGGGACTGACTACCCCAGTTTCTATGATGGACCCATAAGTGAACCCAACTACACCCTTAACTTGACTGTTGCCAGCAGTCCCACCACTAGTACCACTACTGCTAGGGGCACTAGAGCTTGATGTATTAGTGGTGGTAGGCTCAGGGGGTTTACCTGGACAGGACTTATCCCCTGGCCTATGGCCTCTGTTTTTACACACAAAGCACCAAGGCTTTTTAATGTGTGCAGGTTGGGAAGAAGAGGAAGAATTTGTTTTATCCCCACCCTCTGAAGAGTGTTTAAGATTTGAAGTGGGATCTTTGGTTTTACCCTTATCCCCATGCTTATCTTGAGATTTTTCACCATCTTTCTTCTTATTGCCATCTTTGTCACCCCCTGTATGAACTTTTCTGTTCACCCTTGTTCTGACCCATTTGTCTGCCTTCTTTCCCAATTCTTGGGGAGAGGTCAGATCAGAGTCCACCAAGTACTGGTGCAACAAATCAGACACACAATTATTAAGAATATGCTCTCTCAGGATCAAGTTATACAGGCTGTCATAATCAGTAACTTTACTGCCATGTAACCACCCCTCCAAGGCCTTCACTGAATGGTCAATGAAATCAACCCAGTCTTGTGAAGACTCCTTTTTGGTCTCTCTGAACTTTATCCTGTATTGTTCAGTGGTTAAGCCATAACCATCCAGGAGTGCATTCTTAAGAACTTGGAAATTATTAGCATCATTTTCTTTCACAGTAAGGAGCCTATCCCTACCTTTTCCACTAAATGATAGCCATAGGATAGCAGCCCACTGCCTTTGAGGGACATCCTGTACAACACAGGCCCTCTCAAGTGCAGCAAACCACTTGTTAATGTCATCCCCCTCCTTGTAAGGGGGAACTATCTTGTGCAGATTCCTGGAATCATGCTCTTTTGCAGGATGACTATGGGGAATACTGCTGCTGCCACCATGGGTATCTAAACCCAACTTCTGTCTCTCCTTCTCTACTTCTAAAGTCTGTCTATCCAAATCCAGCTGTTGCTTCTTGAGCTTCAGTCTGGTTTGTTCCACTCTCAATCTATTGAGCTCCCTTTCTAACAATCTGTCATCAGGGTGGGTGGGAGGGACATGCCTTGAAACAGAAGTATGGTGAGAATGGACAGAAGGAGACCTGTCCCTTACAGAAGCCAACCTAACAGCTTGGCTAACAGAAACATCACTACCAGTATGGTGAGAATAAATGCTTTTGCTATGATGTGAGACAACACTATTTATATGGTGTGGCTCATCATCATTACCAACTATGCTAGACTGTCTAGTAATGGGCAGGCTAGGAAGTTTCTTTCCTGAATCTTTTCCTGGGGGAGTCCCTGGATCAGATTGAGAACCATTAGCTACTTTTTCACCAGATTGGACACTTATGGCCTTATCCTGTACTCTAAGCATGTTAATTAACAGTTCTAAGGAAGGATTCTTCCCTACACTCAAACCTCTCTCTATGCAGAGATTCCTTGCTCCTTTCCAGCTAAGGTGATCATATGCAAGTTTGGACAGATCAACATTTTGGCCTGTGCCAGACATTTTTTAGAGAGAGTTAAAGTGATAGTAAAAGATAAAAAGTTTGTCAGAGCTTTTAGAAAGACAGAGAAAAAAAACTTTTAAAACTTTTTAGAACTTTTTAGAAAGTTAGAAGTACTTTTCAGCACTTAGAAAAGAGTGAAAAGAGGAAATGCAAAACTTTTTGGCTATGTGTATATACACTGACCTTGTTTTGTATATTTTTCTCTTATGAAAAGTACAATGACAAGAGTGGTAAGTAGTCTCAAAGCACTTATCCCACCACTGCACAACCAATGTAGGAGGCTGGACTGGCTTGTAGTGAGTACCAAGGGGTACTTGCACCTTGCACCAGGCCCAGTTATCCCTTATTAGTGTATAGGGTGTCTAGCAGCTTAGGCTGATAGATAATGGTAGCTTAGCAGAGCAGCTTAGGCTGAACTAGGAGACGTGTGAAGCTACTACAGTACCACTTAGTGTCATATGCATAATATCATAAGAAAACACAATACACAGTTATACTAAAAATAAAGGTACTTTATTTTTATGACAATATGCCAAAGTATCTTAGACTGTACCCTCAGTGAGAGGATAGGAAATATACACAAGATATATATACACAATAGCAAAAATATGCAGTATAGTCTTAGAAAACAGTGCAAACAATGTATAGTTACAATAGGATGCAATGGGGAAACATAGGGATAGGGGCAACACAAACCATATACTCCAAAAGTGGAATGCGAACCACGAATGGACCCCAAACCTATGTGACCTTGTAGAGGGTCGCTGGGACTATTAGAAAATAGTGAGAGTTAGAAAAATAACCCTCCCCAAGACCCTGAAAAGTGAGTGCAAAGTGCACTAAAGTTCCCCTAAGGACAAAGAAGTCGTGTTAGAGGAATAATGCAGGAAAGACACAAACCAGCAATGCAACAACTGTGGATTTCCAATCTAGGGTACCTGTGGAACAAGGGGACCAAGTCCAAAAGTCACAAGCAAGTCGGAGATGGGCAGATGCCCAGGAAATGCCAGCTGCGGGTGCAAAGAAGCTTCTACTGGACAGAAGAAGCTGAGGTTTCTGCAGGAACGAAAAGGGCTAGAGACTTCCCCTTTGGTGGACGGATCCCTCTCGCCGTGGAGAGTCGTGCAGAAGTATTTTCCCGCCTAAAAAACGCCAACAAGCCTTGCTAGCTGCAAATCGTGCGGTTAGTGTTTTTGGACGCTGCTGAGGCCCAGGAGGGACCAGGAGGTCGCAAATTGGACCAGCAGAGAGAGGGGACGTCGAGCAAGACAAGGTGCCCTCTCTGAAGCCGGTAGCACCCAGAGAAGTGCCAGAAACAGGCACTACAAGGATGCGTGAAACGGTGCTCGCCGAAGTTGCACAAAGGAGTCCCACGTCGCCGGAGACCAACTTAGAAAGTCGTGCAATGCAGGTTAGAGTGCTGTGGACCCAGGCTTGGCTGTGCACAAAGGATTTCTGCCGGAAGTGCACAGGGGCCGGAGTAGCTGCAAAGTCGCGGTTCCCAGCAATGCAGCCCAGCGAGGTGAGGCAAGGACTTACCTCCACCAAACTTGGACTGAAGAGTCACTGGACTGTGGGGGTCACTTGGACAGAGTCGCTGGATTCGAGGGACCTCGCTCATCGTGTTGAGAGGAGACCCAAGGGACCGGTAATGCAGCTTTTTGGTGCCTGCGGTTGCAGGGGGAAGATTCCGTCGACCCACGGGAGATTTCTTCGGAGCTTCTGGTGCAGAGAGGAGGCAGGCTACCCCCACAGCATGCACAAGCAGGAAAACAGTCGAGAAGGCGGCAGGATCAGCGTTACAGAGTTGCAGTAGTCGTCTTTGCTACTATGTTGCAGTTTTGCAGGCTTCCAGCGCGGTCAGCAGTCGATTCCTTATCAGAAGGTGAAGAGAGAGATGCAGAGGAACTCGGATGAGCTCTTGCATTCGTTATCTGAAGTTTCCCCAGAGACAGAGACCCTAAATAGCCAGAAAAGAGGGTTTGGCTACCTAGGAGAGAGGATAGGCTAGCAACACCTGAAGGAGCCTATCACAAGGAGTCTCTGACGTCACCTGGTGGCACTGGCCACTCAGAGCAGTCCAGTGTGCCAGCAGCACCTCTGTTTCCAAGATGGCAGAGGTCTGGAGCACACTGGAGGAGCTCTGGACACCTCCCAGGGGAGGTGCAGGTCAGGGGAGTGGTCACTCCCCTTTCCTTTGTCCAGTTTCGTGCCAGAGCAGGGCTAAGGGGTCCCCTGAACCGGTGTAGACTGGCTTATGCAGAATTGGGCACCTCTGTGCCCAACAAAGCATTTCCAGAGGCTGGGGGAGGCTACTCCTCCCCTGCCTTCACACCATTTTCCAAAGGGAGAGGGTGTCACACCCTCTCTCAGAGGAAGTTCTTTGTTCTGCCATCCTGGGCCAGGCCTGGCTGGACCCCAGGAGGGCAGATGCCTGTCTGAGGGGTTGGCAGCAGCAGCAGCTGCAGTGAAACCCCAGGAAGGGCAGTTTGGCAGTACCAGGGTCTGTGCTACAGACCACTGGGATCATGGGATTGTGCCAACTATGCCAGGATGGCATAGAGGGGGCAATTCCATGATCATAGACATGTTACATGGCCATATTCGGAGTTACCATTGTGAAGCTACATATAGGTAGTGACCTATATGTAGTGCACGCGTGTAATGGTGTCCCCGCACTCACAAAGTTCAGGGAATTGGCTCTGAACAATGTGGGGGCACCTTGGCTAGTGCCAGGGTGCCCTCACACTAAGTAACTTTGCACCTAACCTTTACCAGGTAAAGGTTAGACATATAGGTGACTTATAAGTTACTTAAGTGCAGTGTAAAATGGCTGTGAAATAACGTGGACGTTATTTCACTCAGGCTGCAGTGGCAGGCCTGTGTAAGAATTGTCAGAGCTCCCTATGGGTGGCAAAAGAAATGCTGCAGCCCATAGGGATCTCCTGGAACCCCAATACCCTGGGTACCTCAGTACCATATACTAGGGAATTATAAGGGTGTTCCAGTAAGCCAATGTAAATTGGTAAAATTGGTCACTAGCCTGTTAGTGACAATTTGAAAGAAATGAGAGAGCATAACCACTGAGGTTCTGGATAGCAGAGCCTCAGTGAGACAGTTAGGCACCACACAGGGAACACATACATATAGGCCACAAACCTATGAGCACTGGGGTCCTGACTAGCAGGGTCCCAGTGACACATAACAAACATACTGAATACATAGGGTTTTCACTGTGAGCACTGGGCCCTGGCTAGCAGGATCCCAGTGAGACAGTGAAAACACCCTGGCATACACTCACAAACAGGCCAAAAGTGGGGGTAACAAGGCTAGAAAGAGGCTACTTTCTCACACCAGTCAACCAGCGAGCCCAGCATGAAGGGGAGGCCAGGCCTGCAGCGCAACTCCCTGCACACTTGCAGATGAGAGCCACCCGTCCAGTCCTCAATTTTCAGGAGAGTGGCTCAGGGCTTGCCCAGCACCACCACAGCACAGTGCACCTCACTCCAGCACGGAGAGAGCGCTGCACCCCGAACTGCGGCAGGTGAAATCCCTTTATTCCTTTAGTAGCATTCCAGGTAGCCTTGATGACCAACATGCACACCAGGGCCAGACGGGTACCACAGAGCAGCAGCCAAAGCCACCAGTGGCCGTGACACGAGCACAGTGCGAGGCCAATCACCGCCTCCCTGAGGGCTCACGCGGTCCAGTGACTTCCTCACTATACTCCATCACCACAGTTCGAAGGACACAGATCAGCGGTCCGTTCCCCAGCAGGGTGGGTCAGCTGCGCAGCAGTAAGGGCGGGTAGAGGGCAGTCACAATCAGGTTGGATGTCGCAGATTTATGGAGGATTTCTGAAGCGCTTGCACTGAGCTCAGAGTTCAGGCGTCCAGCCCGGTCAGCATGTTGGCCATGTCCCTCTGCCTCTCTACATTCTTTACCAAGGTGTTATAACATCCCAACCCTAAATGCCCCTTGGTTTTAACATACACTTTTCACAAAAAATAGGCTAGGCCTACTGAATTTGTTGTAACTATAAATAGTAAACAGATCAGGCATAGAGTTCTGATGATTGAATTAGCCCATAACAAACTGAGTCCAAATGTTTTGACCTTAAGATTTGCCACAATACAAAAAGTGCAATACCTGAACTCCTTGTCATCGGAAGTACACAGCTTCTGCCTAATCAAATGCAGTAGTCAAAAGAATTGATAGCGCAAATGTATTAACTAAAAATTTTAATAAATGTTTATGTATGAAAAATGTAGAAAAACGATTAATGTAGAACAATAATGTGCACTTTTGAAAATGTGCCCTCAGAGTGCGATCACCAAGATTCACAAATGAACTAATAAAATGAATAGCATATATGAAATATAGAAAAAACTTATTGAAATAACGTAGTAGTATGACATATTAAGAGATATAACTTGTGTTTTGCATTATATTGTAGAGCTTGACTTAGCCACAGTCGTGGCCTAGTTTTGCCAGGCCTTGTGCAGGAGCTGAATATTAACATTAAAATAAAAGATGCTGACTAATCAGACTAACCATGAACTGCTCATTGTTTAATAAAATTGTCTAGCTGAAACCTCTGCGTGAACCGACAGACAGGAGACGATGGAAACCAGAATGTATCAACTTCTATGTGAAGTAGTCAGAGCGTACTTTCCCAGGACTCGAACAATAGAGACACTGACTGGAGAAGATGCAACAATTTCGATACCTGTCGAGCCATATGATGAGGACATTGCAAAGTGAACCAATCAACAATCTGATAACTGTACAATATTAAAATTTATAGATTTGGAGTAAATATGTAATTGGACAGAGTCATAACTGGTGATTAATTGGCCAATTAGGAATTGGGGGATAGTCTTGGCGACTTTGATCTAATGCTGTAACAAAGGGGGAAAACTTTAGAAGATGATGAGTTAGGAGATAAGATGGATGGAGTGAGATGCCAAGGCAATTTGAGATTCTGTCATTGGGCTCAAGCTCTTGAGGGCCTTATGTGATGCTGATCGATTGATGACCTGAGTACAAAGACTGACTTGTTGCTGATCCATACCGAGGATAGGTAGATATGATAATGTGATTAAATTTAACTTTTGGGCCTTTTCTTTCTAGGTACCAACTGTGCTGTTTTAATAGTTTTTCTCTTAGCTAGATGTTTTCCAAATTCATGTTCTAAACTGTTTTCGCATGAAGTCCCACATGCTGATGCTAATCTGGGTTAGGTGAGGTTCCTACCTTATGACATTGACAACACAGAGACAAATGATTGACAAATTGATTTACTGAACTCTGCTACTCATGTTGAGTGAGTGTGACGTAATTTGAGCAGCGCTGGGATAGGTTGGTTACTGAGAAGAGTCGCAAGCGGATTGGCAGCCATCCGTAAGAGACAATTGGTGGAGAAAGCTGGTGAAGGGAATCTTGGGAATAAAAGTAATTTCCTGATTTGATTCAAATACACAAAAGATAGAAAGATGAAGTTTTTCAAAGCGTTTAGGAGTGCAATGAAGGGTGACACATACATTAAGGCGACTGCTGGGGAGCCTACCACACCAGGAAATTCTCTAGCTTATATTGTAATGGAGGAGCGAGGTATCGCGCCATGTCTTTGGTTAAAGCAGTGGTGAAAATTGACAGAGAAAGTGGGAGTTTTAGCGTTTCCAGAGCATGGATCATTTAATTTGAGAGTTTTGAATCAGTTGCAGATGACAATGTATGATACAAGACCTCTTCCAAGACCAGCACAGTTTGAGGCTTTATCAATTTGGGAGCTCATAGCGAGACAACAGCAGGAAATAAAGTTTCAAAGGAGAATAAGAAAGGTGGAGAAGTCTCTGGCAGAAGCAAGATGGGATTGGGAACAGAAGAAGTGGAGGACAGCGACATTGCAGGACGTTAAGTTGTTTCCTGCTATCACAGAGGAAGCTGAGGCAGAAGGGAAAGAGGAAACTAGCAAGAGTGATAAGAGTTCGTCTTACATAGAAGAGGAAGATGCAGATGTTGAGGATCTTATTACTCAGGTGTTGAGAGACCGACCTCCACCATAAGCGGTGCATGAGGGAGGTCCGAGTACGAGTTCTGCTCCAACTGCCCCAGCACAAGTGTCGGGGACAGCAGGACCAGTACAGACCGATAACGTACAGGCAGTAGTGCAGAGTACTCCTTGTGCATTGTCAGCTTCGGTGGTCCAAGCACAGATGCATCCGCTACCGATACAGAGGATTTATCCTGAAGTACCGATTCTCGAGACAACCTCGAACTTAGTGGTACCTACAGAGCAAGTGGTTCTGAGACCATTGTTAGTTCAGACTGAGCCAACACCGATACGGATGCCCCAGGCACAGCCACAGGGTTTGCTAAGGTTTACACCAATGACAGGAACACAGTCAGATGTGACTCCAGTGATGAATCAGAGTATGGGAGTAGCCCTTCCACAGAATATGGGTACTAGAGCAGCCCCAGATCCAATATCACTGCCAATTACTGTTGGTCCAGCGGTGCCATTGTTTGCACAGCAGAAATCAATCACTGCAGAAGAGGGTGAAATGTCACAGAGCCTCGTGAGGAGGGGGTGAGAGAACATGTGCAGGTAATTTCTTCCATGGGTCAGACTTTTGATGGATCCAGGCCACTGATGGATCTCAGTCCATTAGTCGTGCTTCCCAATACAGTAAATGGTCCAAGTGCAAGTCAGAGCTTGAAGCTCTTGACACTGCAAGCCCCAGGTGCAGTGGCACAGCATGTGCCATCACCAAATGTGAGTAACATTACGTTACAGGGATTGACTGCCCAGTAGCTGAATGGGTGGTTAGACAGTTTAAACACTCCAAAGAATATGTCTAAGTGTGAAGAGCAGATTGATCATGTTAGGTTCAGTACAGCAATAACGGAACTAGTCAAAGGGGCAATGGGAGTGAATAGGTTGGAATCTTATACCGAAGAAGAGCTGAGATACCTATGTCCGAGAATTACGAGAGAAGTGGAAGGGATACATCAGAGATTAGCGGATTTAGCAGAAAAGCATGATGTTGAAATTGGAAAGAAAAAACATTTGAAACAGAGTTACAGGTTAGGCTTTGAGGCAAAAGATTTTGAACATATGAGGTCAGCAGGAATGAAAGCGCATCTTAAAGAATTATTGCAGAGTGTTCAGATCTGGGGAGCACTGGAAAAATGAGAAGGCAGATGGGCAAAGAAGAAGGATAAACGGAAACAAGATTTACAACAGGGGTCTGAGAGTGTTCAGAAAGAAAAGGATCTGGTAAAAATTTTACCAAGGAGAGAGATTCCAGGAGGGCAGTTTGTTCACGTTCCGTGGCACAGGAGTGATATTCTGTCATTCACAAATGATTATCCAAAGCTGAGGGAGAAACCGGTTGAATGGTACCAGCAGACAGATACATTTGTGAAGCTTTCGAAATGTCTGTGGGAAGACTTGAATACTCTGTTGGAGATAGTGGTTCCAGCTGATTTATAGGTGGAATGCAAAAGAGCTGTAGATATGCCAACAAGCAAGCTAGAGAGGGATAGGACTACAGGTGAACCATCACCCGAAGTGATGAAGCATTATTATAAGGTGACTGAAATCCTGAAGATGAGAATTTCGCCTAAAAATATTGATTGGCAGAGAATTGACGGGACAGTGCAGGAGGTAAAACAGTCAATACATGCGTACTATGAGAGATTGTTGAAAGCGTTCAAGGAGTACAGTGGTAAAGAAGCGAAGGAGCCGAAAGACATGTTACACTTTGTGTTCAGGTTTGTGGAGGGATAGAGCCCTGAAATAGGTCAGAAGATTAAAAGTCACTTGATTTGCTGGCAAGCAAAGCCAATTGATGAGGTGTTGCAGTATGCAAAATACTGTAGTGATGAGAATGAGTTGAAGCAGAAAAAGCTGAAGGAGAAACAGATGGTGATGCAGATTAAGGCAGCACAAACAGGAGTGCAAGGGACTTTTGTTCAGCAGATACCCCAGCAGCAGGGAACTGTCTTGTTCCAGTCTCAGGTGAGAGGTAGAGGATGTGGGATTAATATGAATCATGGTCCAGATTTGAATATGGTAGTGGTTCAAAATGATGTGCAAGGGATGAAGAAGATGTTACAGTGTCATCTTTGTGGAAACGTGGGACACAGGAAGCGGGAGTGTCCGATGATGGTGCAGGATGGTGTTGTTCAGCAAAGTGGTGATGTCAATACATTTCATACTGTGAAAGTCCCAAGAATGAGAGGACTTAATCCAAATTTTCAGAATAATGCGAATCAAGTGCAGAATTTTCAACCCATGCAACAGGTGCAAATGCCTTGTGCACAAATGACACCGTTACAACCAGTGCAGCAGCAGGTTCCCATGGTACCTAGACAGCAAATGCAAATACCTCAAGCCCCGATGGAGCAGCAACAGATGGTGCTTACTCAACAGGTCAGAGACAAGACAGAAGTAGTAACACCGTACACCAATTTCCATTACATAGTGAGAGTGAAATAAATGGTGATTGGATGAGTGATATTTCGGATGAGGAGCCGTGCATGCTTGCAGCGTCCCTAGAGGTAGATCAATGAGGACCTTTTGTGAGAGGGAAGGTGATGGGTCATAAGGTATCATTTCTGGTGGACACAGGAGCCACACGTTCCACAGTGAGGAGTATAGAAGTTCCAAATTTACCTCTTTCAGGGAGAACAGTTCAGGTTGTGGGGGTAGCGAATAAACATTTGACAAACCCGATCACAGATCCATACAAGTTGAGATTGGCAATTTCCAGGGACTGCATAAGTTTGTAGTCTGCAATTCTAGTCTAGTCCAGTATCCCTACTAGGAAGGGACCTATTATGCAAAACTAAATGTTCGATCTCTTGCTCAACTGCTGGGATAGAAATTCAGACAAATAGTGATGATGATGAAGAACTAACTCCGGAAAGGGACAATGACCTCCACTGGTTCACCAGTGAGAAAGGCAAAAGTGTAAAAGAATTATTGTATGCAATACAATTGCCTGAAGAAATTACTGTGGTAAAATGCAGTGCACATCTGAAGGCACAGGAATACGTGTCACTGGGAAATGGGTATGCAGATCAAGTCACAAGGTTTTGCGCATTGAACTGTATATCGTTCAAAGATAAGTGGGAACTGATGTCAGAAGAAGATGTCACATGTACAAGCTATGCATTAAAGGTGATTGACATAATGGAAGAATTGGAAAACTTGCAGAGTAATGTTGACCAGGAGGAGAAAAGAGGGTGGTTGAAGATGAAGTGCACGCAGAGACAGGATGAGTTGTGGGTGTCAGAAGAGGGTCAAATGGTTTTGCAAATAGTTTGTTATCACAAATGGCTAGGTACTACCATGGTCAGGCACACATTGGAAGGGATGCCATGGTTCTGTTGTTTAAAATTGATTGGTTCAACCCTAAGTTGAGACAAGCCGCAGAAGCGGTATGTCATCGTCGTGTTATTTGTCAACAGTTAAACGCGGGAAAAGGGACAGTGGTGAATTTGAGCCACATTGGAAGAGCACGGGTTCCATTCAGCAGAATGTAACTGGATTTCATTGAGATGCGTGCATGTGGAGGTTTGAAATATGTGTTGGTGATTGTGTGCATTTTTTGTCATTGGATTGAAGCGTACCCTACAAGAAGGAATGATAGCCTCACAGTAGCGAAGCTGTTGCCTAGAGAGTTGATACCACGGTTCGGATTTCTGATCTCTTTAGAATCAGATAGGGGAACGCACTTCAATAATGAAGTGACTAAACTTTTGTATACAGCACTAAACATTGAGCAGAAATTGCATTGTAGCTACCGCCCTTAAGCATCGGGACTAGTGGATCAGATGAATGGTACTCTGAAATCAAGAATTGCCAAGATGTGTGCAGCTACAAATCTGAAATGGCCAGATGCATTGCCTTTGGTGTTGATGTCAATGAGAAATACACCTGACAGAAAGACAGGACTGTCACCCCACGAGATTCTCATGGGCAGGGCAATGAGATTACCGGCAGTTCCAGCCAATGCACTTGTCAATATTACAGATGATATGGTGTTGGACTACTGCAAGGGTCTGGCTGATGTGGTACGCTCTTTCTCTTAGCAGATGGAGGCCGCCACACTGCCACCAATTCACGATCCTGTGCACAACCTGAGAGCTGGCGATTGGGTTGTCGTCCGCAAGTATGTGCGCAAAATGTGTTTGAAGCCTCGTTGGCGAGGACCCTACCAGGTGATTCTGACAACCACGACTGCTGTAAAGTGTGCAGGACTTACAAATTGGATTCACGCGCGTCACACAAAGAAAGTGGCATGTCCACTGGATCATGAAGAAGCATTGTTGAGAGCACCAACAATTGTGAAACAAGTAGCAACACCTGAACCAGAGAAGGAACTAAGAGAGACTGAAATTGATCAAGAAATTGTGGAAGATGGATCAATCACCCCTGTAAGAGACGAAAGTGAAGAATTATAGGAGGGTGCGGAAGAATCTACCTCAACGGATACAGCAGGAGAGCCTAGTACAGCAGGGGTTCTCCCAAAAGCAGACGATTCAGAGAAACAAACCGAGCAAGTGCCAGACCAAGAAGAGGAGGGAGTAGAGTTGGATCAAAGTCAAAGTGATTTAACTCCTCCAGAGCCTGTTGCAGGCCCATCAAGAGAAAACACCATAGAAAAAGAAAAAGAGAAAAGTCCAATCCTGAGAAAAATATTGACAGAAGGTTCGAGGATAGGAGACAATTGGCCTGAGTCACGAATAGAGAAAAGAAAGGAGGTGGTAATAAATGAAACCTGTGAGGAAGAAGTCGATACCTCGAGAAAAGAAGAGTTAAGTGAAAGAGAGTTAAGTGGTGACCGAAAGTTGAAAAGAAAAAGAATAGCGAGTCGAAGATACGCAGGTCATGAATGGGCATATGCAGCTACGAACAAATGGCAGCACAAGTTTATGTCTTTTTGTTGTGATAGAGAGGTTCTGAGTCAGTATTTTGATATAACCTGAAGGTGAACAAGGAGCTGAACTGTCAAACCAATTTGAAAACATTTTTGAGAAAAGAGACTGTTGAAATATAACTGGAAGAGACATTGATAACCTGATTTGACTTTGAAAACCAGATGTGACAAGCTGCTAATCGATATTGACAAGGATAAGGGTTCCTGGATGTGAAACTTAACTGTTGAAAGAAGAAAAAAATGTATTTTTGTTTTTCGCTGCATTTTTCCAACAGTTGCTTCTGCTTTCTGATTCTTTACAGATCATGGCTGAGTTAAATAATCACGTTAGGGATGCTAGGCGCTGTAAATAAAGGAGCACTGGATTGGCAATTAGGTGTGGAATTTTGTTTATTGTATTAATTGTGGGTATGTATGTTCTTGATGCGAAAGGAGCCATCCATACTACAGCTTTTGAAACTACTACACTAACAGCTTTGGAGAAGTTTAAGTCAGATGAGAAATATTTGCATGACTATACTAATGCTCAAGGAGAACTTTCTTCTAACGTCTTCTATCGCTTGTTGAGTGAGTATGTTGAGACGATGGATGCAAAGGATTGTCTTGTGTGTACATAAACTCCTTCATCAGTCGAGGAAGGAGTTACTTACCATAGCTTGCCTTTAACTTACGGGATAAGTTGTAGTCTGCTACTAACAAGGTTTTATGATCAAGAATATATACAGTACTTTTATTCCAGCTATGACTTAGGCCCATATTTATACTTTTTTAGCGCCACATTTGCGCTGCTATTTGACGCAAAAACGGTGCAAATTTACAAAATACAATTGTATTTTGTAAGTTTGCGCCATTTTTGCATCAAAAAATGACACAAATGTGGCGCTAAAAAAGTATAAATATGGGCCTTAGTGTTTTCTTTCGTTCCTATTATTAGATATCTGAATAGAATAGCTAAGGATTATGATATAGTATTGGTTAGAGGATTCTTTGAGCCTACACTAACATTTGGAACTCCATACGCACATAAAAAGAACCTTACATTCTTGCTTACACCTTTGGGAAAAGCTTTTTAGGACATAATGATGATAGGAGAAAAGCATAAAAGGAGAAATTAGAAAAAGGCTAAGAGAAAAGGACCTACAAGAATGATTATGCTTACACTGCAATTAAGACTCAAGGGAAATTGGCTTTAGATGCACTACATGTAGGGAGGCTTTGTATATTTAGGCCAAAATCACGCACTGACACTTTACTTGTGGGTACGAGTGAATGTAGGCATGTGTTTTTTTTCAGAGTAAATGGACTTTTATGTTGAATGTTCAGGACCCTAAGATTCCAGGTATTTACTATATTTGTGGACTTAATGCTTATTACCGTCTTCCAAGAGGATGGTATGGGACATGTTATTTGGGGATAGTGTTCCCAAAGATTTACCAGATAGAGGACTTGGAAAAAGTTTCCAAAATTTACTGAATTACATCATAAAGGACAGAGGAGCGAATGCTCTTCTGCGATAGTGGGAGATATATTTGGTGCAGTGACTCCTTCATTAGGAGTCACCATGAATTCGATCAAGATTCGAAAGTTGTCTACTATTGTGGATAACATGTTTACAAATTTTACAGGGGCAATACTCCTGATAGATACTGAATTGGCTGCAGATAGAGCTACGACTCTTCAAAATCGTCTTGCTTCCTTCTAGCGAAGGGCAGTGAAGTCTCTAAAATGATTAACTCTAGGCATTGCTGTTCTTATATACCTAACAATAGTAAAGAGATAAGAGACTTACTTACTAACCTGACTAACTCAAGTAAGGATTTGAAGGAATTGAAGGAACCAGGTGTATCGGAAAAGGTAGGGAAAGGGTTTGCTTCAGTGGGAATTTGGCTTAGTAATATTTGGAATGGGGTATTATAAAAAAATCATAGAGGGAATATTAATTGGGATTGTTGTCATATTAGGAATATGGGGTTCATGTAAATTGTGTCAAAAGATTAAATTGAAAGGGTCTAAAAATAATCAGAGGAGGGAAGAACGAAATAGAGAAAGAATCTATTGAGAAGATTTGAGGAGAAGGCAAAATGCTGAAGAAACAGAGCTGTGAAACTGTTGATGATAAAGGTAGTGTGATGACATATTTAGTCACCAGAGGAGGGATTGATGTTTGAAAATGTGCCCTCGGAGAGCGATCACCAAGATTCACAAATGAACTCATAAAATGAATAGCATATACAGGGAGTGCAGAATTATTAGGCAAATGAGTATTTTGACCACATCATCCTCTTTATGCATGTTGTCTTACTCCAAGCTGTATAGGCTCGAAAGCCTACTACCAATTAAGCATATTAGGTGATGTGCATCTCTGTAATGAGAAGGGGTGTGGTCTAATGACATCAACACCCTATATCAGGTGTGCATAATTATTAGGCAACTTCCTTTCCTTTGGCAAAATGGGTCAAAAGAAGGACTTGACAGGCTCAGAAAAGTCAAAAATAGTGAGATATCTTGCAGAGGGATGCAGCACTCTTAAAATTGCAAAGCTTCTGAAGCGTGATCATCGAACAATCAAGCGTTTCATTCAAAATAGTCAACAGGGTCGCAAGAAGCGTGTTTAAACCAAGGCGCAAAATAACTGCCCATGAACTGAGAAAAGTCAAGCGTGCAGCTGCCACGATGCCACTTGCCACCAGTTTGGCCATATTTCAGAGCTGCAACATCACTGGAGTGCCCAAAAGCACAAGGTGTGCAATACTCAGAGACATGGCCAAGGTAAGAAAGGCTGAAAGACGACCACCACTGAACAAGACACACAAGCTGAAACGTCAAGACTGGGCCAAGAAATATCTCAAGACTGATTTTCCAAGGTTTTATGGACTGATGAAATGAGAGTGAGTCTTGATGGGCCAGATGGATGGGCCCGTGGCTGGATTGGTAAAGGGCAGAGAGCTCCAGTCCGACTCAGACGCCAGCAAGGTGGAGGTGGAGTACTGGTTTGGGCTGGTATCATCAAAGATGAGCTTGTGGGGCCTTTTCGGGTTGAGGATGGAGTCAAGCTCAACTCCCAGTCCTACTGCCAGTTCCTGGAAGACACCTTCTTCAAGCAGTGGTACAGGAAGAAGTCTGCATCCTTCAAGAAAAACATGATTTTCATGCAGGACAATGCTCCATCACACGTGTCCAAGTACTCCACAGCGTGGCTGGCAAGAAAGGGTATAAAAGAAGGAAATCTAATGACATGGCCTCCTTGTTCACCTGATCTGAACCCCATTGAGAACCTGTGGTCCATCATCAAATGTGAGAGTTACAAGGAGGGAAAACAGTACACCTCTCTGAACAGTGTCTGGGAGGCTGTGGTTGCTGCTGCACGCAATGTTGATGGTGAACAGATCAAAAGACTGACAGAATCCAATTGAGTGTCCTTGCAAAGAAAGGTGGCTATATTGGTCACTGATTTGTTTTTGTTTTGTTTTTGAATGTCAGAAATGTATATTTGTGAATGTTGAGATGTTATATTGGTTTCACTGGTAATAATAAATAATTGAAATGGGTATATATTTGTTTTTTGTTAAGTTGCCTAATAATTATGCACAGTAATAGTCACCTGCACACACAGATATCCCCCTAACATAGCTAAAACTAAAAACAAACTAAAAACTACTTCCAAAAATATTCAGCTTTGATATTAATGAGTTTTTTGGGTTCATTGAGAACATGGTTGTTGTTCAATAATAAAATTAATCCTCAAAAATACAACTTGCCTAATAATTCTGCACTCCCTGTATGAAACATGGAAAAAACGTACTGAAATAACATAGTAGTATGACATATTAAGAGAAATAACTTGTGTTTTGCATTATATTGTAGAGCTTAACTTAGCCACAGTTGTGGCCTAGTTTTGTTAGGCTTTGTGCAGAAGCTGAATATTAACATTAAAATAAAGAATGCTGACAAATCAGACTAACCATGAACTGCTCATTGTTTAATAAAATTGTATAGCTGAAACCTCGGCATGAACCGACAGACAGGAGACGATGGAAACCAGAATGTATCAACCGCTATGTAAAGCAGTCATAGGGTACTTTCCCAGGACTCGAACAATAGAGACACTGACTGGAGAAGAAGATGCAACATTTTCGATACCTGATGAGCCGGATCATGAGGACATTGCAAAGTGAACCAATCAACAATCTGAGAACTGTACAATATTCAAATTTATAGATTTGGAGTAAATATGTAATTGGACAAAGTCATAACTGGTGATTAATTGACCAATTAGGAATTGGGTGATAGTCTGGGCAACTTTGACATAATGCTGTGACAAAGGGGGAAAACTTTAGAAGATGATGAGTTAGGAGATGAGACTGATGGAGTGAGATGCCAAGGAGACTTGAGATTCTGTCATTGGGCTCAAGCTCTTGAGAGCCTGATGTGATGCTGATCGATTGATGACCTGTGGACGAAGACTGACTTGTTGCTGATCCATACCGAGGATAGGTACATAAGAGAATTTGACTGAATTTAAATGTTGTGCCTTTTCTTCTAGGTACCAACTGTGCTGTTTTAATAGTTTTTTTCTTAGCTAGATCTTTTCCAAATTCATGTTCTAAACTGTTTTCGCATAAAGTCCCACATGCTGATGCTAATCTGGGTCAGGTGAGGTTCCTACTTTATGACATTGACAACACAGAGACAAATGATTGACGAATTGATTTGCTGAACTCTGCTTCTCATGTTGACTTATTCATTCCTGAGTCAATTATTGACTTATGCTTTAGAATGTACTCTAATGCAAGTTTTGATTAGACTATGTTTTTGGCGCCTTCTAATGAATTAATACGGACTTGCTGACGTGAATAAAGATTTAATTAATTTTCATGAATTAGTAGTGTAACTAATAGGGAATAAAACTACTAAAACGTATAGTGAGTTGTGGTTATTCATAATAGGAGGGTCATGGGGTATTAGGTTTCTGATTCATTAATGCTGATGAATAATGTTTATTGAATATTAATTATTAGTGTGACTACCATTAGCCTAGCTAAGATACTCGATGCAAATCAAAAGGTTCATCGACCTATGTGCGTCCCCTTGTACGTTTACTTACTAAAGGCCAGGCACGCTAGCAGAATCAATACGAGGAACCAAAGCTCCTCCCTTTGAAGAGCTTCGGAATGCTCTTTTTTGTGTGTATCACGAAATGTCTGGAGACTGCTGCACTGACAGCCTTAAGCATAAGTAAAGGGGAAGGGGCAAAGTTTTTCTTAGGAGCCCGTTGTCATGCTACTGATTGTCTGAGATGTGGAATACCAATGCTACCTGCACTGATCCCACCTCATGACTCCTTCTTCCTCGCCCTGCACTTCCTGCGTCTTTATCTCACTCTTTCTTTTTCATTCACACGTTTTCTATTCATCAGTGTTCCTCCCTTTCTCCCTTTTCTGCCTTTCTCTCACTTGCTCTTGGTAAAAGTCTACTGATAAAAAACAAGTTCCAGTCGCCAAACATGAGTGGTGCCCACCACCTGCAAGGGCAAGCACAAATGATGCTCTGGGCAGAACTATAAAAAGGTACGAATTGCATTGCCCACATCTTTCTAGGGCTCATCAACTGGAATTAACTTTTCATGTACTACAACAATTGCACTGATTACCTGCTGACGTAAAGGATGAAAGTCAATTCTTGACATGGGGACGTTTGAATTAGCTCTTGTGCTCTAGATTTGAAAAAATTAGATGCAGATTCGATCCACGTTCTACTCGACCAACCAATATATGTGGCTCCCTCCTCCCTGAGTGAATGTACAAACGACTGCTGTGACAATGTCTGTGAATGCCACCAGGAAGAGAGTAAGTATATTCTGTGTTCGTGAATAGCACCAGATAGAAGGGCTCCTCAGGACAGAGATGAGATGTGTGTTAAAATGTTTGTACCTTCCCCTATAAAATTGCACGCATATATTACTAATTTTAAGAGTCAGTTACAGTAATGCTATGACTTGTTTCAGGGGACGCATGTTTAACAGTACCAGTAGTCGTTCAACGGGTGAAGTTGATTACTATACTGCGGTGCAAATTAAATTATTGAAAAAGTTTATTTAGCTCTTAAAAAATTACAAGCAGTATACATCACTGGACATTGAGGGTTAATTGCGATCCTACGTTTTGGATTCGGAAGATGTTTGTCATCTTGTGAGCCACTCAGGCCGGGTTGAATCCAGTTCCATCCAGACTCGACATGGCAGCCGAAGCAGGTGCGGGGCATTTGAGAAGAGGCTGAGGAAGTGAAGCTGTGTGTAACACCGCTGTTTTCAAGTCTGTCTTTATGAAGGATCTATGGCCGTATCATTGGTTAGTTTTCAGTTTAGCTCATTTACTGCTTTCATGTGCAAATCACACTCCATTGCTGGTTCACCAAGAATTTCAGAGGTGCTGCAAAAGCAATCGAGAAAGGGGGGAATGTAATTGCCCATTCTTCGATGGGCTCTCAGAGCAGGGAGGGTGGGCAAGGGGTTAAACTGCCGGGGGGATGAGGTGCAGAGTTTTCAGTGAATAGAGGTGGGCTAACAGGAAGGGCTTCCTCGTTCTTGCTCATACAGTGGGATAAGAAAATTTAAGGGTGGGAGTTTGGCCGACAAAATCGTTTGGGTAAATTTTCTAGCACAGTGTGAGTGTAGGTTGGGTAGTTAGGTAGTTTTTAGAGGTGAGTTTAGCAACGGAGACGTAGGGGATGTTAGTGAGGCAATTAGAGAGGCACTGAGCGGATTGTGAGAGCCTCGGCTAGATAGTCTGTTGGTGCCTCTGGCTGGCCAAGTTGCGGTGGAGGCAAAGAGGGCCAGGCTAATGGGACAAGCAGCAAATGGTGTGGTGGTGCTCTATCGACAAGTCTGCCATTGTGCGTGCATAGCCTCGTAGATGGGCAAGTGCACAACTGGTAAGAGAGTGAAGTAGGAAAGCCCATGCAGCCAAGCATGTCATGGCTGCTCGGAGAGGAATTGAGCAAGGCTGCAGGTCAGTGGGGAGCCAAAGGACAGAGGATGGTGGTGGGGCAAGAAAACAGGAGAAGGATGTCAACTAAGAGCACATTTCCCAGGCAGCAGGTTGCACTTCAGGCAGGGTACAGGGCGCATTGCAGCCATGAAGGATTTGACAGGAATGTTGGGAGACCGAGCCGTAGAAGATAAGAAGTGGTAAGGGTTTGGAGAATGGGAATCTAGCAGGTGCTGAAAGTAGGGAAGTGCTAAGGGAAAAGCAAAAATTAAAAGTAAAAGGGGCAGGTCTGAAGAGGAATTGCAGGGTAAACAGGCTTAAGGGAAACTTATGGTTATACTGATAAGGATCAAGGGTGGCAGTATAGAATTGTGGTTAGGAGGCAGAGAAGCGGAAATGGGTAGATAGGAAGTTAGGGCCCTATTTATTAGGAGAATTGCATCGCACTTGCAACATGCAACGTGGTGCATGCACACCGTAACTTAAAAATGCAATTGTTCAAGTCAGGAGTGGCTTTATAAATCTGGAAAAATGCAACGCAGCGCACATCACTGCACTGTGTGACTCTGCCCCAGGAAGGTATTCCATGGGTGTTGCATCGGTGTTCTCCCACAACCTCCATGGATTTTGACCCATTCCTAGATTTACCAGATGTGGACCTAGGGATGTGTCAAATGCTACACCTTTCCAGGTGAGGCATAACGAGGAGAAATATCTTTCTTTATTTCTCCTTGTTACTTCCTCTTTCTATTTGTGCTGCAGACTATGCCTCAGGGTATTGTTTTTGTTCAGGAAGGTGCCCCAACCTGCACAAAAACAATCCTCCTTACAATGCAAGTGTCCTTGCACCGTGGTACAAAAGTGTTTTGGCACTAGTCAGCCAAAACGGCATCAGAGAAGGGACTAAACTAGGAATGCGTCATATTCTTTTAAAAACGGTGCATTCCTGCCCTTTCCCTGTGATGCAGTGCAACGCAGCAAGGTGACTTGTTGTGCTGCATCACTTTCCCTAAAATATGTTCCTTGGTCTTCTTGGGAGATTCAGGAAGGTCTGGGGTGCCCTAAGGAGGCAATTGGTACAGAAACCCACCTGGTTGGATTGGGGACTAGATGCATTTAAGGCAGGAATGCTACCAGTTCTTCCCAATAGCCCCAGTTCTCATTCACAGACTTCAAGCTTTTTATTGCAGGCAGCTTTCTCTTTGCAAATAATTAATGCCTGCTTTGACAGTTGTTAACCTGGGAATGTCTTACAACAGCAGTGGTGATCACAGCATTGCTATACATTGTATTGCGAATTGTAGGGAAGAGGGGGATGCTCCTTTTGCACACTCGTTTATCTTCTGTTCGCAGTAATTCACACATTATAGTTTATGAGCCAGAAAGACTTTTGTGATGAGTACTTTTTACTTTGAGGCCTACCAGACAGCACAGCTGTCTGGTTTGCTAAAGACATCTTGGGGACATTCAGAAATTTGACCTAGGAATGCATTTTGCCTGTTGCTTGCCATTGGCTTTGTTACTCACATGTTCTTTTTTCCATTTGCTGGCTTTATTTGTTTTAGGCTGTCCAGCTTGAGTTCACACCTTCCTGTGCCCAAACGTTATTCACAGAATCCCTCTGAGTGCTCACTTTCTGTAAACAGGCCTGTAAATCTTGTTCTCATCTCCTCACATTTGCTGTGCATTCAGAGACCTAGGTCAAATGTCAGGTGCTGACTACCGAGAATACTTGTTTACTTTTCTTTCTCTGACCTCAAAGTGAGAGGATTTATGTGGCTCTCTTGCTGTATATTGGGGGAAATCGTTTTTTCTAGCACACAACAACATTTAAATGAACTATGTATGTATTTCAGAATATAGCAGAATTAGGAACACCACTGAAGTCCATTTTTAGTTACTGAAGTATTTTGGAAACAAATATTTTCATAGGATCAAAACAAATCATTAGACTAGGTGATGCAATGTCCACACATGTTCATCTATGCACTGTAAATTTTTCAAAGAAAAGCTGTATGTCAATGCAAATATAGTGGTAATTTTAATTGAAAATGTGTTGTCTGTAATGGCAGTGTGCTACCACACCATGAATAGTCCACTCTATGCCACTCCACTCTACTCTGCACCACTCCACACCACTGCACTCTTCTCTGCACCACTCCACTTTACACCACTCCTCACCACTGCACTCTATGCCACTTCAAACTGCACCTCTCAATGTTATCCTGTACCACTCTTCTCTACACCATCACTCTACTCTACACCACTGCACTCTTAGCCCCTGCACTCTATTGCTCTGTAACACTCAACTCTATGCCCCTGCACTCCAGTTTACACCTGTCCACTGTATGCCACTCTAATCTATTCTGCACCACTGTACTCTACACCATTACACTCCATGCCACTCTATGCAACTGCACTCTGCTCTGCACCATTCAACTCTACGCTTCTTCACTCCGAAACAATCTACTCAAGGCACTGCACTCTACACCACTTTATTCCACTCTATGCCACTGCACTCTACGCCACTCTATTCTTAGCCACTGCACTCTATGCCAATGCACTTTACACAACTGCATTCTTCGCCACTGCACTCTACTCTGCATCACTGTACTCTACCCCACTCTACTTCACTGCACTCTGACACTCTGCTCAGCAACACTGCACTCTCCACCACTGAACTCTATGCCAGTCTACCCTGCACTACTCCACTCTATGCCACTTCACTCTACACCTTATGTTGTACTTCACTCTACACCATTGCTCTCTATGCCACTGACTTGTGTGGCACTATACTCTACTCTGCACCACTCTATGCCACTAAACTCTACTATGCATTCCACACCACTGAACTCCATGCCACTGGACTCCATTGTGTGCCACTGCCCTCTGCATCACTCAACTCTATGCCACTCTATTCTACATCACTCTACAGTCACTCTAATCTATGTCAATGCACTCTACACCACTGCATTCTACACCACTCTACTCTACTTTCTGCCACTCTATTCTGCACCACTCCACTCTGCACCACTGCACTCTACTATGCTCCACTCTAATCTACGCCACTGCATTCTACAGCACTACATAATACACCGCTAAATTCAATGCTACTGCACTCAGTGCCACTGCACTCTACACCATTATACTCTGCAACACTCTGTGCCAATGCTCTCTACACCAGTCCACTCAACTTTATGCTACTCCAGTGTATGCCACTCTACATGACTCAACTGCCACTCCAATACATGATACTCTCTGTTACTCCACTCTACAACACTCTACTCCACTCTTTGCCATTCCACTGTACGACACTCCAAGCTAATCTCCTCTATGCCACTGATTTTTAACCATGCAGTTGTACAACATGGATAAAACACATTAGCAAAGCCAATAGCTCTTGCTTAGGCAAGACCTATTGGCTCTGTTAATGTTTGTTTATGTTGTGATTTGCTGTTATTCAGTCCTACAGCCTGTTATCCTTTCCATAACTAAAGTTGCAGATTTTAAGCTTAGATCTGTGCACACTCGCAAGCGGGTGGATGTTCTACAATTCTCCAAACTGCAACTCTGACATCGTGAGCCAAAACAGCCCAACTGGAAACCTATAGTCCATCAATCTCCATTTTCTAATTACATCTATGCCTTAGTGCTCTTTCACAGAAGCAGCTCCTCGCTAAGGCCGAGGAGTGTCGCCCTCCTGGATTTTCCAAAAAGGAAAAATAAAATGATAGTAACGGACACTACGTTACTATAATTGTATTCTTCCTTGTAGTAAGGAGCGGGGCTAGGCTGGAGGGGGGGGAGCTGGAGGAGGGCTATGCACAACAACATGTGCTCAAGTCTGCTTAGCCGCCGTGTTGAGCCTGCCAAACAGACATGCGCACTTTGCATGTTCTCTACCCGACTGTATTGCACAGCCGAGTGGAGAACATTCCCAGGCTCCCATTCCCAGTCTGAGCGGCGAAGTAAGCCACTTAGACCAATCAAAATGCTGCTGTTGCTGGTGACAGCAGCGTCGTGATTGGATGGGACCCTGTGCAGCCGGGAAGAGGGCGGAGGGGAGACAAAAGTGTCTCCCCTCGAAGGTAAGTGATTTTTTTTGTTTTTTTTTTAACCACCTCGTCCCGTCTCGCCCTGCCCCGCCCCACCACCCACGATCAGTGGAAGCTGCCACTGCTCTTTCTCCAAACTCTAATCTTGTCACCTCATTTGAATTCTCTGCAGCAGTCACTTAATCTCCTCTCTACAAGGATTTCAAACAACACTGAAGTCATTTTTGCAACTTGAAAAAAGGTGGTGTGTGTCCCCCCCCGCCTAACTGTAAATTTGTATATTCCATGCCTGTAGGATTCACTAGATAGTAACTTCATATTTTGGAGCCATGGTGAAATGTATGTCTTTGCCACTGTCAGCCTCACAACTGGTGCAATTAACATATTCAACGACCATTATTTTGTCTAAACTATGTAAACCACCCAAACCTCACTGATCAACGAAATGCTATGTAAAAGGTTTCTGACAGAAATGTCACTGCTGTCAAACGAAAATATATAGTTAAATGCTTACATAAATCATAAATAAATAAATTAGAGATCACATTCATATTAATATGTGTTTAATTGTGGGGGCACAGATCAGCTCATTTAAAGCTTTCTCGCTCGACACGAAATGCCCTGCAACTAACATAAAGCATAATGTCCAATGTTCAAAACTGCAACAGCAACAAGAGGGCCAAGGTAGGCCATCTGTCAAACATAACAATATCTTTGGCGAGGCTTTGCTAGCCATCGTACAAGTACTGTATATGTTTACATTTCTTGATGACTTTGTGAATCCTAATATTTTAGAGTTCATCATTACCCTGCGGTTGGTAATATTAATGTTGTTATACTCAAATGTTAGAAACAACTTAGAATGTTAGAAATAAAGAAAAACAGAACCTTTAGCGAGGTCGTCCACTGCTTTCTACTCTGATTGTAAAATCAGACCCTTGAATCCATTAGCCTCCATGCAAAACTACTACCGTTCAGTCAAAAAAACACCTGAAAGCTCACCTGCAGAAGCGGCATCTACCAGACTAAATGCTGCCTTTCAGGTCCATGTCTACTCCCCCTCGGCACAAGCATTACCAGCAGCTCAAAATCAAATCCAAAGTCTAATGTATTTGTCAGTTCGAATTAATTAAATTCATCGAACACACACAACAAGTTTAAAAGACACGACAGAGGTATTAAAAACGTAGAAATAGTAAAACATTTCAATAAAACATTCACATTCAATCTTGAAACGAACGATGCAGGAGTATTAGAAACAAGCTAGCTCCCAGAGCCATGAACAGTCGAGGAAGGGGACCTGTGTGAGCGTTGTGCACAAAGTCCAGTCCATTAGTATCAACTCAGTCCTGACTAATCCAAAGGCTGAAGCCATTACACAGGCTTTCAATGTGTGGACACTGTCACTCTTACAAAAAATGCGGTGAATTCCAATTATCTCAGAGAGCTTAAGTTACTGCTGTGAGTTATTTTATTTCAATGGGTTAATATGAAAGATTCAAAACTACAATTCTCCTAATGCACTCATTTGTTAGACGAATAGCCAGCAAGGTAAGATTACTTCCAGTGAGACATGGATAACTCTGGTTACCAAGAGTATTTTCAATGAGACATGGATAACTCTGTTTACCTTAGTTGTCACCGATTTCTTCAGAAGAGGGGTGCTCAGCCCTTGTTAGATGAACGGGAACTAGGCCTATGTCTATGCCCTCATTTGTTGGACGAATGGCCAGCAAGTTAAGATTATTTCTTGTGAGACATGGATAACTCTGGTTACCTAAGTTGGCACCGATTTCTTCAGAGGAGGGGTGCTGAGCCCTCGTTAGATGAACGGGAAGTAGGCCCATGCCTGTTTTGCACTTACCTAAAGGGGCGGCTTGCTGCAGCCTGGAAGACAAGCAGAGGCAGAAGAGCAGGGAATGCAGTGCCCTCGTGGCCCACGGGCGTGGCATGGCCTGCACCACGGTCATCTTTCTTCAGCACTTCCTCTCTCACACCTTCAGTAGTCAGCTCGCTTTACTTCTCCTTTTCCCTCTGACGTACTACTTTATTTTTCGTCCCGTTTCACTTGTCACCCTTGTTTTCTTCCCCTCTGCTCGTTCTTGATCACTGTCCTGCTCTCTCACTGCCGTGCTCTGCCTACCTCTGACCGACTCTCCCGCTCTTTTTGTTTCTCTCTGTCTCTGAGATTTCATCTTTATCAGTTGTGCTGGAGACTTTATCAAAGGAAAAGGCGGTAGGGCTGCCGGCCGCGGCTGCGGCCTTGACCTCCGGAGAGGAGCCTGCATTGTCAACAAGGTTATTTTTTGCTAATCGATTCTTCAGCTCATCCTCCTATTGTTTCCCTCGTTGAGCTGTCTGTAAAGGACTCCCCTCTTATCCAAAAGGGAACTGCGGGGGTCCACCAGATAGTGTTAACAGAGGATGGACAAATACCATCACACCCTACTATCACCATAGCCCTTCCTCCGCTGTTTGTGACTTCTGTCAGATGACATCCACAGCTAATTTTTCATGTGGAAACATTCAATAAGTGAGAAATGCAAACACTGGCCAATTGAAATAGGAGCGGATCTCACCATCATCAGAGTTTGAAGGGACCACGCAAAAGACAATGATTTTCAAGTACACCTCTATAAATGTGAACATAAGCTTGTAACCTAAGACTGAATTCCTCTCCTTTGTATGTGAAGGGATGTATGGGTGGTATGTGTGGAGTGCTGACCTAGCTAGGACCAAACAGAGCGGTGTACTCAGGATCAAAGAGTAGGGAATGATTGAAGGCCTTGAACAACACAAAAGCACAAATGGGAACATATCGGCAAAGGGGGTGCTGGGAGTTTGACTTCGTTACTAAATGTTTCTTAGGCACACCTTAGAGAGATGAATGTTCAACTCTTTTTGGGCTGTAGGTCTAATGTTTGCGAGTGTGTGGAAGTGTTAGTTGGCAATTTGCGTTGAAAAATGTAAAAAGCAGATCTTCTAGGCATAGTATAGTTTAATTTCTTCACTCATTTGGTAAGCCTTGTGTCGGTGTGGAGGACACTCCTTAGAAAAACTCTCTGGTCTGGCCCATGGTTGCTGCGAGGGTACCCTACTACTCTCCTCCTTCGTCATCCTTATAGTAGAGGAAAGTCTCAGCCAAATCAGAAACAAAAGGTTACATACAACGCAAATCTTTGCACAATGATCACATGGCCCCAAGCGCTACCGGGGAGCGGTGGGAGCATAAAAAGTGACACTATTGCCTCCTACCCTGCGCCACGGTGCACCATGTTTTAAATATGGCATATACATGGTGGAGGTAGGGGGTGCTAAGGGGCTCAGGGTGCAGTGCCACTTTCCGTAAATCTGCCCCTTAATTTCCAATACCAGGAGATTTGACCTCAAATGTCCTGTCCTTGCTTGCGTCAGATGGTTAACTTTGGATCCTAGAAGCATGTTTCAAACTGATTTCACTACCTATAAAGCCATCTATGGATACAGCTTATGGCTATCACAGCTATCTGGCATAAACACCACACTTCACAGATGACATGAGGGAATTGAGAAGCAAATCCATTTAATGCATAGAACCCCCTTAGGGCAGAAAAAGGCACGGAAACTTTCATCGGTAAAACTGCATAGCTGATATAGATCTGCCCCCCTGCAATGTGAGGTAAATTACCTGTGTTTATATTGCCTGCCCACATTTCTGTTGTTGCTTTAGTGTGAATCTTTTGCATATATTTTATGGCTTACTCACTCAAAGCATGGATAAATATGCTCTCTGTTGAAGTTGTCGCTTTTGTTACTAGTTTGAACATCAATGTTTGAGTGAGTATTTGCCCCAATAGCAATTCATTTGTATGTGTGCACTATATTACTTCTCTTTGTCATTTTTAGGTTGAGCATAGCAGTGCGCTAGCGCTGCTTTTCCTGACGTGTTGGTATGTATCTGGGCTTTTAACAACGCCCACATCACGCCTCTCACTACCACTCATTCGTGGGCTTGCCCTTCAAAAATCCTTCGATGAGATTGGGAAATTGTTTACGTTTGTCCCTCCTTAGGGAGGTTCTGTTACCACCTTGGCCATCGCCCCTGTTACATGGCTAATTGCACTTTTGACGATAAGTTTGACTGCGAGCAAACTTCGTTTTCTTTTTGTGTCCGTGGCACTGTGAATCGGCTCGCTTATGTGAAACTGCTTCACTTTTCATTTTCAATGTATGTGGAGAGAAAAGTCCAGTTAGGAGTTCACAACGCTAATGACAAATGTGAGCAATTGTGATACCCATTGCATTGCAAATGCTTGTTTTAGTAGGTAGCCTTGATCTGTGCCACAGAATGCCTTGCGAGGTCTGTACTCGGTATTATACTTAATTTTCTATTCCTGCAGGAGCCTTTGGAAAGGTTCCCAGGCAGTTGGTTAAAGGTGTTTTTTTTTACACAGACTAAGCCAAAGTCTGGGTTTCTGATTCCATGTCAGGACCAGATGCGAGGGTTATGCCACTCTTTCTCGACTTTATTAAACAGCAGCCAAAGAGAAACTACTATTCCCCTGAAACTCTGGGAATTGGAGTACAAAATAAACCAATCATAACAGAGGGAATTAGCCAATCAGGAACAGGCAGTCCCAACATAGTCCTTTCATTATGACCAGGATTCCTCTTTCTTCGCTGCTTGCAGCTAAAATAAGTGGAATCCCTTCTTTTCTGCTCAAATTGTATGTGTTTATTGCATTGGGTTATGTTATAGTTTAATTTTATGACATTCAGTTGGTTATTCTGTTTTTTACGGTCGCGGGAAAGTTTTTCGCTCCTTCGCGACCGTTCGTTCGTTTTTTTGTTTTCTAGTGTGCACTGCTGTGTTCTGACTGCCACCAGATTAGAACGCTCGTTGTTGGAGACGCGCTGAGGAGAACACGCGCCTTCGATTCCTGTCAGTCTTGGAGTCGGAATTGCAGTCCTCTTTCAGCTGCGTCAGTGTCTCCTGCTGTTACTGCCTGGAGAGTGACGCCCTTTTTTATTAAAAGGGTCTGTACTATTCGACGTCCAATACCTCTTGCTTGGGTCTTTATTCAATTTTCTATGCCCTCTAGGTCGTTATTTGGGGCATTTATGCCCTTTTTTGGGGACACACTCACAGGCAAGTTTCCCCTTGAAATATAACTAAGTGCACTGGGGTGTTATGTCCCAGACGGACGCCCTTATAAACTAGTGCGATTTTGCACTCTTATCATTAAGCTGACACCCAGCTCCCATCACAACTATTATAATAATAGATTTAAAATATTGTTATGTATATATGGGTTATCATATAAATATGATTGATTTTACGTATTTATTAACATTTAAATCATGGAATTAACTGATGATGAGGAGTTCTTTGATGCTGTTGATGCCTCTATTTATAGAGTGGTTTCTGAAGCAATTGGTCCTCTTGAGGACAGACTCTCACAACAGAGAGCACATGAGTGTGCTAAGTTTACAGCTTCTAGTCTGACTCCTTCAGCGCCACCTATGTCATTTAATGACTCTCAGTCTTCTACCATGGTCGCAACTCCAGCAAAGCGGAGCCATGAAGCAGGAGTTGATCACAATATATTTGATTGTGTTAAGAATTCCCTTTTATCCCTTGCTGATTCCTCTCTTTCCTTGGACTCGCAATCCCTCTCTCCGTCTCTCCATCATACTGACTCCTCTGGGGCTCAAGATGATGATGCTGGTCCATCTAGACCATGGCTTCCCTCCAACTCTCAGTCTACTCCTCAAGAGTCCACTTCTGACGTCGCTGACATGTTAGACCCTGATGATATCATCCATCCTAGGTCTTCTGAATGGGCCCCGTCTGATAAAGTCGCATGTTACGTGGCGGGACGCATTGGGAAACCTTTAGAAAAAATGGATCCCACGATTGTCTTAGGGCTGAGTGCCCCTGTCCTTCTCTACCTGATAAAGTAGCTCTTACTCCTGAACTGGATTCCAGAATGTACATGTTCTTGCAGAAGTTTGTTAAGGACCCAAAAAAGGGAATAGACAGGTCGTGGCGTGCTTGTCAAGATAAGCTACTAGATATTTTAGGCCCCTTGACTAAAATTCTTGATATGGCTGAAGACGCCAAATCCTCAGGTGTGCTTGTTTCACCTGATATTCTCTGAGGATAGGCTCAACGAGCTATAATTTTTCTTGGCAATGCTAATTGTGCGCTCTCTACAGAGAGGTGCTGCTCTCTCCTCATTAAAGTAAATTCCAAGTTAGGAGACTTAGCTGACTCAGAAGCGGGCCCTGTGGCCCAGGGCGGATTATTTGGTGAACCTTTCATAAAGGAGCTAGGGAAGTCTGTCAACACCTTCACTTCCTTAGACAAAGCTCAATCATCAATGAAGAGAGTTTTTCCCACCAGTTTTTTCCACGGGCACATCCGGCCATGCTCAAACATCTGCCTCTTTCAGGGGCCAAGGCTCCAGACAAATCCACTTCCGGGACCAGTCAAGATTCGCCAACTTCTATCCCACAAGAGGCAGACGCTTCAGGTATCGAAGTGGTAGAGGAGCTGCAACAACCAACTTCGGTGAGTGTTATCCCTTCTTCCCTTCTAAAAGTGGGGCCGCTTGGCAAATTTTATCCAGGCATGGAAGTCATTAACAAAAGATGCATGGGTTTTACAAACAGTCAAAGGTTTCCAGATAGAATTTGTTGGTTCTCCCATTCAAGTATCTCGCCCAAAGCCCCTTGTGTTTTCCGCTCAGGATACCATTCTGGTGGACAGGGAGGGTTCAGCACTGTTAGCAAAAGGAGCTATTTCTCGAACTTTGCTGCATCCTCGAGGTTTCATCAGCAATCTATTCTTAGTGGACAAAGCAGATGGAGGTCGACGTCCAGTCATCAACTTAAGAGAATTCAACAAATGGTTTGTTTATCGCCATTTCAAAATGGAGGGAATACATCTCCTCCGAGACGTCTTGCGTCCTATGGATTGGTTAGCTCGTCTAGATCTAAAGGACACCTATCTGACTATTCCGGTTTTCCCACCGCATCAGCATTTTCTTCAATTCATATGGAAAGACCAGGTTTTCGAGTTCACCACCCTTCCGTTCGGTCTCTCTTCAGCACCATGGTGCTTTACAAAAGTTCTCAAACCTGTGGTGGAACATCTCAGAGCTCGAGGTGTTTGTTTAATCGTTTATCTAGACAATATCTTACTCCTGGCTCAGTGTCCCAGAGAACTCTCTCTCCAGCTTCAGAAAGCTGTCAACCTGCTACAAGATCTAGGTTTTGTCATAAACGAGTCCAAATAGCTTCTACTTCCTTCTCAAAAAGCAGTTTTTCTAGGTTTCACCATGGACTTAATCTCTGCCACCTTAAGTCTTCCATCCAGAAAAATGACAAAGATTCGTCACGAGCGCTGACGTACTCTGACCAAGGGAAGAGTTTCAATCCGGCAGATTGCTCGCTTAGTGGGACTCCTTTCTTCATCTATACAAGCAACTTTTCCTGGTCCTCTCCATTACCGGGCTCTTCAACGGCTAAAAGCATATCACCTTTGCAAAGGCTTAACACACTCCCAGAAAATTCTTCTTTCGGAAGAATCACTGGAAGAAATACGTTGATGGCTTTACATATGGAGGCATGGAACAGGAGAGCAATCTTCAGCTCTGCTCCGGATCTCATAATTGAGTCAGACGCCAGCAGATAATGCTGGGGCGCTAGTTGCAGGGATTTTTCACAAGGGGGAACTTGGTCTCCGTAAGAGCAGAATTTACAAATAAATTGTCTAGAGCTTTTAGCTAATTCGTTTGCAGTCAAGTGCTGGACCAAAGACTCAATCCAATTGTGCATCCTCCTGAAGATGGACAATATCTTGGCAGTCCGTTATATCAATCATCTAGGGGGCACTCGTTCCAAGGCCCTTTCCAATTTAGCAACCAGTTTTTGGCAGTATTGTCTGGATCATCAAATTTCAGTCACTGCTCAATACCTCCCAGGCGCTCAAAATCAGATTGCGGACTTTCAGACCAGACATTTCAGAAATTCCAGCCTTTGGGAACTTCATCTGGAGGTGCTTTCTCATCTCCGGGGTTTTTGGGGCCCGTTTACAATAAATCTTTTTGCATCCAGACTGGATCACCAACTTCCCAGATTTTTCAGCTGGAAACCGGACCCTTTGGCGACCTCCACAGATGGTTTCCTTCAGGACTGGAGTCTCGAGAAGGGCTACGCTTTTCCCCCCTTTGCTATGATAACTCAAACATCCGCTCATGTTCGTCGCCAACAAACAGACATAGTTCTGGTGACACCAATTTGGAAGTCGCAAGTTTGGTTTCCGGTTCTTCTGGAACTTTCTTGGGATTTTCCAATCCGACTCCCCCTATTTCCCTCGCTGCTTCTCAATCCGGACAATTTGCCTCCTCAGATGGTTCTGGAAGGCTCTCTCTCATTGATGGTGTGGTGAATTTCCGGGGACAATGGGCAGTTTCACAAGAGGCTGAGGACCTATTATCAAAGGTCTGGGCTCCCAGCACGTCTAAGCGTTACAGATCAGCTTGGGGTCTATGGGCCCATTGGTGTGTGCGAAGGAGTTATGATCCCGTGGAAGCGGACATAGGGGGTCATTCTGACCGCGGCGGACGGCGGTCGCCGCCCGCCAAGCGGTTCCCGCCGAAAGACCGCTCCGCGGTCAAAAGACCGCAGCGGTCATTCTGGCTTTCCCACTGGGCCGGCGGGCGACCGCCGAAAGTCCGCCCGCCAGCCCAGCGGGAAACACCCTTCCCACGAGGACGCCGGCTCAGAATGGAGCCGGCGGAGTGGGAAGGTGCGACGGGTGCAGTTGCACCCGTCGCGAATTTCAGTGCCTGCAAAGCAGACACTGAAATTCTTCGTGGGGCCCTCTTACGGGGGCCCCTGCAGTGCCCATGCCATTGGCATGGGCACTGCAGGGGCCCCCAGGGGCCCCGCGGCACCCCCTACCGCCATCCTGTTCCTGGCGGGAGAACCACCAGGAACCGGATGGCGGTAGGGGGTGTCAGAATCCCCATGGCGGCGGAGCACGCTCCGCCGCCATGGAGGATTCTCAAGGGCAGCGGGAAGTCGGCGGTACACCGCCGACTTTCCGTTTCTGGCCGCGGCTGAACCGCCGCGGTCAGAATGCCCAGCGGTGCACTGCCAGCCTGTTGGCGGTGCTACCGCCGACCTCCGCCATGGCGGTAATTACCGCCAGGGTCAGAATGACCCCCATAGTCTATATTCTCAATTTTTTGGCCTACCTCGCTTCTAGGGGAATGGCATATCGTTCTATTAATACTTTCAGGTCAGCTATTTCAGCTGGACACTGTTTGGTTGATGGTTTTCCTCTTGGGGAACATAAATTAGTGCGTCGCCTCCTTCGACGTATTAGACTCTCCTTACCTCCTGAGCCCTGCTATTCGTCTTTGAGGGATGTCAATCTAATATTGAATCTGTTCTTGTCTTGACAACACAATCAGTATCTCTCTAGGAAGGAACTTTCAGCCAAGCTGGCTATGCTTCTTTGTTTCATTTCCTGTAGTCCTGTTGTCCGTGCCTTGGATATAACTGACAGAATGCTTTCTCCTTCTGGGGTATCCTTTACAGTGAGTAGACAAACTAAAACCAATACCAGAATAATATCTTATCCTGCTTTCCCGGACGTTCCTAAGTTGTGTGTTGTTCGCTGTCTCAAAACTTATGAGGACATGACTGTGGATATTCGCCCCTCTGGAGAGCGCCAACTACTTATCGCATTCAGAAAACCTCATAAAGGAGTTTCCTCACCTACCTTAGCTCGGTGGGTTTGTTGGGTTATGAAAGAGACTGGTATTAACCTCTCCCTTTTTGTTGCCCATTCCACTCGTGGGGATATGGCTTCTAAAGCATTTTCTCTAGGTGCTCGCCTAGAGGATATATTAAATGCAGCAGAATGGTCTCCGGACTCAACATTCAAAAAATTCTATTTCAAACCAGTTTTTGATATGGCTCAATTAGTAGGTGATAAGCTTTGAACTAGCATAATCCTCACTGCCGGTCCTGACATAGAATTAAAAATTTCCTAGCTATCGTAACGGAATGTCTCAATTCTATTAAGGACTCGGAGGTGAGGATTATCTCCCCGGTTTTTATAAAGGGAAATTATTTCCAAGGAAACCTCTTCAGTAAGCCCTCCCTTTGAGTAGTAAGTAACTTCTATTTATACAGTTGTAATTATTGTATTTACACTTCTAAATGCATTGAATTGTTTAGATTTCTTATAAATTTGTTCTGCTCAAGTCTTTTCTCCATGGCTCAGAATATTTTGTCTTAAAATTATCCCCCTTTTTTCGTAGGGAATGAGACAGCAAAACAGGATCCTTAACCATGGATGACAACCTACTCGCGCGACGAAAGAGGAATCCTGGTCATAATGAAAGGACCATATAGGGACTGCCTGTTCCTGATTGGCTAATTAACTCTGATTGGTTTATTTTGTACTCCAATTCCTAGAGTTTCATGGGTATAGTAGTTTTCTTGTCTCTTGTCTTTTTGGCTGCTGTTTAATAAAGTGGAGAAAGAATGGCATAATCCTCGCCTCCTTAATAGAATTGAAACTTTGCGTTACAATAGATAGGAAATGTTTAATTCTGCACTCTACAATCTGTCAATATGTCTTGGGGAGTGCAAAGTAGGTGTTCTTGAAGTAATCAAGGGGTGCCATTACAAAGGGTCTCTTTAATTCCACAACATGCTCAGGGGCGTAGCTCGGGGGGTGTTGTGGGATGTTACACTCCCTAAAAAATGTATTCTGTTGTAAATAGTTGGGAACAAGTGCTTTCAGTTGGATAATGTGAAGTGTCTGACAGATTTCACCTGCGATTTTTACATGCCCACATTTACAAAAACGCACACTCATTTCTCTGTGTCTTGAAGACCTTAAAAATGTGGACTAGCTTAAAAAAATATTGCGTTTCAAGCATCCCTAACAATTGCATTCCTCTCTTTCCAGTGCCTCTTAACCCCTTCTGTGCCGAGGATGTAATGGTTACGTCCTGCGGCACAGTGCTCGTGTGCCCAGGACGTAACCATTACGTCCTGGATACAGAGCCCAGCGCTCCCTCTGTGTTCTTCCCTCCCACCTCCCAAAGGCAGGGATGGAAGGGGAAGCCCTTCCCCTTCCACCCTCGACAGCCCACCCGATCCCCCACCCCTCCTGTGACGTCAGCGCACGATCGCACGCTGACCATCACAGCATTTCTCTTCCGATCACGTGGAGGAGGCCTGAGAGGCTTCAAAGGGATGGAAAGGAATTTCCTTCCCTTTGAAGTCTCTCTGAGCATTTTAGCAGCAATCCGGCTGCTAAAATGCCCACTAGTCACCAGGCATTTATTTTTAGTTGTAATTGGCATAAGGGGAGCGACCCCTTGGGCAAGGATCGCTCCCCAGGGGGGATTGTTTTTGTAAAGCCTTTTCTGCCCCCCCCCCGGGGGCAGAAACCTAGGCACCAGGGATCTTTTTTTTTTTTAAGAGGTGTGGAGCGACCCCTTAGGCAAGGGTCGCTCCCCTAGGGGGCAAATTATATTTAGGTCATTTCTGCCCCCCTTGGGGGCAGATTGGCCTATTGTTATGAGGCCAATCTGCACCCAAAGGGGACAGAAACCAATAGACACCAGGGAGTTTTTTTTGTGTGAATTTCATGCAAGGGGAGTGACCCCTTAGGCAAGGGTTGCTCCCCTGGGGGGCAAATTTATTTTAGGCCATTTCTGCCCCCCTGAGGGGGCAGATCAGCCTATTTTAATTAGGCCGATTTGCCCCCAAGGGGGGCAGACACCACTGGGCACCGGGGATTATTTTTTTGTTGTTGTTTTACAGATGGGGAGCGACCCCTTAGGCAAGGGTCGCTCCCCTGCTGTAGGGGCAAATTGTATTTAGGCCATTTCTGCCCCCTTTGGGGGCAGATCGGCCGATTTTAGGTTAATCTGCCCCCAAGGGGGGCAGAAACCACTAGGCACCGGGGATCTTTTTTTTTTTTTACGCCAATGTCACGCAAGGGGAGTGACCCCGTAGGCAAGGGTCGCTCCCTGGGGGGGGCAAATGTATTATAGGCCATTTCTGCCCAAGGGTCGCTCCCCTTGGGGGCAAATTGTAGTTAGACCATTAACGGCCCATTTTTGTTAGGTCAGTCTGCCCCCACTAGGCACCGGGGATCTTTTTTTTTGCGCCGATGTCACGCAAGGGCAGCGACCCCTTAGGCAAGGGTCGCTCCCGGGGGGGGGCGAGGGGGGTGGGAGCAGGGTGGCAAATATATTTTAGCCCATTTCTGCCCCCCCCCCAAGGCAGATCGGGGGGGCAGAATCCTCTAGGCGCCAGGGATAAAACATTTTGGGATATTTTTTTGTTTTGTTTTGTTTTTTAGAGGTGGGGATCAACCCCTTAGGCAAGGGTCGCTACCCGGGTGGGCAGGTGGGGGCAAATTTATTTTACGCCTTTTCTGCCCCCTGGGGGCAGAAGCCTCTAGGCGCCAGGGATGAAAATTGTTTGGTTTTTTGTTTTTGTTTTGTTTTTTTTAGAGGTGGGGAGCGACCTCTTAGGCAGGGGTCGCTCCCCGGGGGAGTTGGGGGGGGGGAGGAATCTATTTTAGGCCTTTTCTGCCCCCCATGGAAGGCAGAAAGTCTACTAGATGCCAGGGAATTTAAAAAAAACAAAAAATATTGGGGTGGTGGCTACCAACCAGTATGGGCCTAGTTACGCCCCCACCTCAACTGAAGGGGGTAATAGTCTTTCAGCTCTCCCCCGCACTCTAAAACATCTTATCCCACAGCAAGCAAGAAGAAATTAGATTACTTTGGGTTTTAATTTTACTTTTGGGCCATGAGAGCTTGGCTTACTCTCAAAATCATCCCACTTGGAATGGTGAGGGCTGCACTTTATGGACTTTGGGACGCTGCCATGTAGAAAAATCCACAAGACCTAGACACATCTGAAAACTAAACATCTGGGTGATTCCAGGTTGGTGTGTTTCACATGCACCCCGAACCATTTGTGTACCCACAAGCCCCTGCAAACCTCCAACTTTGCTGGAAATCACACATTTTCCCCACGTTTTTGTGATGGAACCTTCCGGAATCTGCAGGAATCCACAAAATTCCTACCACCCAGCATTGTCTCATCTATACCGATAAAAATTTTGCAGCCTAAAAAGGTTTTTTTACAAACTGCCCTTTTGGACCCCTTTTGGTTCCCTCTCAATATTGACATGTTTTTGGCTGTTCCCTTTCACAAGCACTTGGCCCACCTACACAAATGAGGTGTCATATTTACTGGGAGACTTGGGGGAACGCTGGGTGCAAGGAAATTTGTGGCTCCTCTCAGATTCCAGAACTTTCTGTCACCGAAATGAGAGGACAAAGGCCCATATTTATACTTTTTTTCGCACAACTGCGCCAACGCAGTTGTGCGTAAATTTTTTTACCGCCATTCCAAAGCGCCATGCGGGCGCCTTATTTATTGAATGACGTTAGCCGGCGCTGCGGACTGGTGTGCGTAAAAAAAAATGACTCACACCAGGCAGCGCCGGCGTAGGGGAAAATGGAGGTTGGGCGTCAAAAAATGGGGCAAGTCAGGTCTGAGGCAAAATTCAGGCCTCAACCCGATTTGCACCATTTTTTTTTACGCCCAACCTCCATTGACATGACTCCTGTCTTAGCAAAGACAGGAGTCATGCCCCCTTGCCCAATGGCCATGCCCAGGGGACTTATGTCCCCTGGGCATGGTCATTGGGCATAGTGGCATGTAGGGGGGCCCAAATCAGGCCCCCCTATGCCACAAAAAAAAACGAAAAGAAATACTTACCCCAACTTACCTCAACTTCCCTGGGATGGGTCCCTCCATCCTTGGGTGTCCTCCTTGGGTGGGCAAGGGTGGCAGGGGGTGTACCTGGGGGCATGGGAGGGCCCCTCTGGCCTCCTTCTGAGCCCACAGGTACCTTAACGCCTGCCCTGACCCAGGCGTTAAAAAACGGCGCCTATCAGGCTGGGCGCCGTTTTTTAAGGCCTGCCCCCTCCTGTGCGTCAAAATGACGTCAGAGTATAAATATGGGGCACAGGCCTTAAAGTCATTTTTTGGAAGGGAACGCCTACCTTGCATATAATTAACGCAAGGCTGGTTCCCCCTTCCAAAAAATGACGCACATGGTGGAACTTTGACGCCCGTGGGGTCGGACGTCAAAGTATAAATATGGGGCAGGGTTTGCGCCGATTGTGCATCAAAAATTTTGACGCACATTCGGCGCAAACAGAGTATAAATATGCCCCAAAGTGTTTTTTGGGCCAAATTTTGAGGTTTGCAAAGGATTCTGGGTAACAGAACCTGGTCAGAGCCCCACAAGTCACCCCATCTTGGATTCCCCTAGGTGTCTAGTTTTCATAACTGCACAGGTTTGCTAGGTTTCCCTAGGTGCCGGCTGAGCTAGAGGCCAAAATCCACAGCTCAGCACTTTGCAAAAAACATCTCTGTTTTCTTTGTGAAAATGTGATGTGTCCACATTGTGTTTGGGGCATTTCCTGTCGTGGGTGCTAAACCTATCCACACAAGTGAGGTACCATTTTTATCGGGAGACGTGGGGGAACACTGAATAGCAAAACAAGTGTTATTGCCCCTTGTCTTTCTCTACATTTTTTCCTTCCAAATGTAAGACAGGGTGTAAAAAAGATGTCTATTTGAGAAATGCCCTGTAATTCACATGCTAGTATGGGCACCCCGGAATTCAGAGATGTGCAAATAACCACTGCTTCTCAACACCTTATCTTGTGGCCATTGTGGAAATACAAAGGTTTTCTTGCTACCTATTTTTCACTTTTTATATTTCAGCAAATGAATTGCTGTATACCCGGTATAGAATAAAAACCCATTGCAAGATGCAGCTCATTTATTGGCTCTGGGTGCCTAGGGTTCTGGATGAACCTACAAGCCCTATATATCCCTGCAACCAGAAGAGTCCAGCTGACGTAACAGTATATTGCTTTCAAAAATCTGACATCGCAGGAAAAAGTTACAGAGTAAAACGTGGAGCAAAATTGTTGTTTTTTTCACCTCAATTTCAATATTTTTTTATTTCAGCTGTTATTTTATGTAGGAAACACTTGTAGGATATACACAAATGACCCCTTGCTGAATTCAGATTTTTGTCTACTTTTCAGAAATGTTTAGCTCTCTGGGATCCAGCATTGGTTTCTCACCCATTTCGGTCACTAACTGGAAGGAGGCTGAAAGCACAAAAAAATAGTAAAAATGAGGTATGTCCCAGTAAAATGTCAAAGTTGTATTGAAAAATTGGGTTTTCTAATTCAAGTCGGCCTGTTCCTGAAAGCTGGGAAGATGGTGATCTTGCCGCCGCAAACCCTTTTTTCCCACAAAGTCTGGGTACCTCTAGAATCCCTAGGATGTTGGAAAAAAAGGACGCAAATTTGGCGTGGGTAGCTTATGTGAACAAAAAGTTATGAGGGCCTAAGCGCGAACTGCTCCAAATAGCCAAAAAAAAGTCTTGGCATGGGAGGGGAAAAGGCCTGGCAGCGAAGGGGTTAAGCCTCCTCTGCTTCTTATATAATATGTTTTAACACAAAGTCCCAGCATGATTGTTGGGAAATCTGAAGCTCACTCCCCCCCAGAATCATACTGACAAAGCTATGTCCCTGAATATGCTTTGTGAGGCATTCGTTGTCTAGGTATGTGAGAATCGCTGATAGAGATGGAAGGGATTTCTTCATATTAGATGCAGTACAAAGCTGCAGCAACAGAGTAGATCAGTGGTCTTCCAACTTTTTAATGCCAAGCCCGCTACCTGTGAAAAGAAATCATCGGGGACCCCCTGCAATTTTTTTACAATTATTCTATTAAATTGACAATGATTAAATATGTCTAGACTTATTTAAACATTGCAGTCCTGATACTATTTTAAAAGTGCAATCAAATACATGATCCAAAATGTACTATTCTGGTAAGGCAGGCCTTACTAACGTGTAGAAGTAATCACAGTGTGATTACTGGAGGTGGAGGTGGGTTTTGAAGAGTATGTGTCCTTTCCTTTTTGACACATACTCCCAGCTTGGATATAAATGATAAAACATGTAAGTGATGGCCCATTACAGAGCGGTTTATTGCTGCCCATGTTTGTCAGTTTAAAAAAGCTCTGGAATCAGCATAATACTTCTTTTGGCTTGAGTCTGGCACCCCCAGGGATCATTTGAGGCCCCACCTCCAAGAGGGGCCCACCCCCAGTTTGAAGACCCCTGGAGCAGATATGTGTTGAGCCAACGACATGGGCTCTTCTGTTTCCATGGGACTAAAGGATGTAAGTGTAGACTAAGTGATTATAATGGGGAGGGGAAGAGAAGTGAAAGCAGCCATGACTCTGTTTTTGCCTCTGAACATGTGTGGTCATATGTGATTTTCAGTTTAGAGGCTATGCGCTTGGGTCATGATGATGGGTTATTTTTAATGGCTTTCTGATTGGATGATTCTTGGAAAATGATAAAAAATCCTTTGTGTCTGGTGCCTCACTGACACATTATGCAGAAACGATTTTGTTTGGCAAATTCAGGACCCCGGGAACCCCTTTATGTATAATTTGCATCTATCTTCTCAGTTTCAGACTGAGATCTGTGACATTATTTTTGCAGCTTGTAGTAATGCCATATTTTTATGGCCTCAGCATCAGATTTTCATGTTTTGATCAGGGAGGAACCATTGTATCTAGTGAAGTTGCTCTACTGGGAGAAAGAATTTCCAGCAACGCCTCTGGTTTCTTTCCGTAGGGAGCTTCACCAAATTGTTCCACATTTATTTTATTTCAGTTTCTGGCATGAGTTTTAATTTCTACTGGTTGCAGGAATGTGACCAATACTGCATGATAACAAGATGGATAAAGGTTAAAGAATGATCAAACCAGATTTATGACTTCATTGAGAAGACTGCAGAAGTAATGTTGTGAGAAGACACCAGTTAGAGTGCACAGTTGGCTGAAGGTTTTAGGCTGTTGATTAGTTGGTGAGAATCTAGCTCGTGTTTTTCAAATAATTAATTACCTGGTTTAAGAATGGTACTGTTCTCCCAAAGATTGAGGTCTCTATTTAACAGGATTTCTGGAATTATTTTTGAAGGTGTAGGCTAGGTCAAATTTTTCCTCAAGGAATGTGTGTGAAATTGCATTGAAAGAGTAAACCGTTAGATGAGAAAAGCAAAAGTTAAACAACACAAGGGTTCCTCATTGCCCAAAACACCTGTCCACCCAACTGTCCTGTGCGACTTGACTGCCTCAACTCTACCCATCCAATGAAGTAGTGAGCGCAAGCCATCCTCCAACATTAATGACTCGCCTGGCCAGTCATGGTAGTGGGTCCAAATCCACACTGAGATACCAGATGTGAAAAGGAGGGCATCCTTACCAAAGATATTGTTCCTTCCTCCTGACACTTGAATGTGCAATATGAGACCCTGTTCCTGCTAGGGCATGGGAAAGCTGGAGGGCAACCTAAGCCGGCGGGTGCACAGAACCAGCAAAGCAGTGAAGACGGGACACAATGGATTGACTTCCATCATTGCTTGGGCAGGTGCCAGCATTGTCACTTGCACATGGTCCTTCAGATTACCACTGGTCAAGTAATGTAAAACATCCAACAAGGCGGCGCTTGCACTATGCAGTAGTGGCACCTCATGGGACTGCATTCAAGGATGCTGCTTATATGCAAATGCTGATCTCAGCGGGAGGTTTATAGGGCCATGGGCATGGCAGGCAGCTTTAAAGTCTTTGTTAGATGCCTTTCTCCACTAACATCAAGAAATGCTCCACTGCCGACAATAGAATGTGTAAAAGCCCCTTGTATGGTCTCTTTAGCACCTTACTCCACAATGTGTTATTCACAATGAATCACGCCTCTTCACCAAAGTAAGGACATTTATTGCTTCTTGTGGTTCATGTGGAAAATATATAAAGCAGGCAACCATCGACCTAATAGTGGTATGCATATGAACAGAAGCACTCAGTGCCCTAAGAGCCTTCAGCAGCCTGCCAGCTTTATGTAGTCCCGGCCACAGCTGTCTGATACGTCAAACAGACAGACACTCATAATCTCCATCTCTAATGCTAAAAACAGAGTGGTTAGAGGTTACTGGGTGGTTCCCACACGCCTGTTGTCTTTCATAAAAGTGTTCACAGAAAGCTCCTCTAAGTGACTCCCACTGTACATTAAATCTTTGCATCTGTTTCATTTTTCTTTTTTTGCTTTAATTATGGCAGAAAAATAACTCAGTAGTTGAAGACACCTCCTGCAGACATCTGTGCTATCTTGGGTCAGAGTCTGAAACATACCAAACATGGCAGAATTGACAATGACCCGGATCAACATCCAGCCCACACAACTCTGTCAACTTCACGCTGTCAAACTACTGTCACAAAAGTGGCAGTCGCAGGGAAGAAACACTGACGAAAACACGAGCAACACATAGAGCACAAGAGCACCAAACATGGACTCACCTCACTTGCAAGGCAGCAACATAATGCCCAAACACAAAACTCTGCACTTGTACTTGAAGGCACATCTCTAACTTCATACTTCTTCACCATCCCGCATGCAGGTCACCCGCAATAACCCTGGAGCGATCCCACCTTGCTGCATAACTCCCAGCCACCCAACAACTAAACCAGCAGGATGCAGCAACTGAAGAATCAGGCAATCTAAAACTGTTAGAGTCAAGAGATGAGATCAACACTTCAGGAACGACCTAAGATAGATAAATAAAAGACTAATCAACATACACTGCAGCAAAATATTCTCTTAAAGTTTATGGCCCAGTTGAGTGAGCAATGTGAGTATGACCCACGGAGTCACGTGGAGATATGGTTCCCAGATAATTCACTCACCACGACACTACAGTCAGAAACTCTCCATTGAGAACAGGAAAGACAATAAAAAAGTAGGGAGAAGTGCTTAACTTGTCCCAGTGGATGCAGGTAGTGAGCACAGGCTTTCCTTTTTGCCCGCCTGGACATATTTTCATCATTAGATTAGGGAGGAAGAAGGAGAAAGAGAGAGCTGGAATAACAGTGACAACGGTACAAAGCAAGGACGAAAAAGAAGCCGCAAGAGTAAGATAAAGGCATAGGAATTGTAGTGTGGTGGAAGAAAGTGTCTTTAGGAACAAATCAAGACTGGAGATGCTTAGTATTCACCAAACCTACATTCAGCAGCACCAGCACTGGGGTCCTAAAAATAACACCAATGCACTCATGTCCGACCTTCTGTGTCACTAGCCTGAACAATTCTCTCACTTTCAGCTTCCTCTATAGCAATCCAGGTGACAACATCACCATCTTGGACATGTTTCTCAGTCTGGCCACCTCCATCCAAACATTGTTACACATGGTCTCCATCTCGGAACACTTCAATGTATGGGTCAACAACCACCAGAACAAGTAATCAGAAGTTGTGGTTAAAAATTTGGAGCTACAACAGTTTAGTCACCATGTAAAAGCCAGAGACAAAACACAGTTCACAGTCAAGATTTAGGGTTCTCGCAAAACATTGCCATATTCACTCTGAAAACCACTACCCTCGGATCAAGCAGCTATGGCCCTAATCCCCCTCTATTGACAGCACCAAGGTCGGCGTCAGAAGCTGAACAATGATTGGCAAAGCCAAAACGTTTTGCCTGGCTAGGGAGCCAGGTTAACAAGTGCAGAATGAGGAGACATGATCACATGTGGCAGTCACCACCCTAGCAGCGTGGTTCTGGATTTTTGTGGTTCGTACACTAATATGGCTGGTGTTTCTCAAAAATAGCACACCATTATACTCAGTTTGTGAGCCAATGTTGGCCAAAGCAATGGTGGTTCCGACACAGCTTTCTAAAGATGTGAGTATAGCACCTACAATATTTCATAATAGCATTACCTTGATTATCCAAGGATACCCGTGAGTGAAATATGAATCCCAGTGTTTAGGTTAAAATAGGACTTAACCGGACCGTCCACAGCCGTACCCTTCTTCTGATGGAACTCAGCACTATCACTCACACTGCTGAATTTAAAGAACGCAAGAGCAGCCACAGTGCCCACATCGGTCACCTCACAAGGAGCTGGGGCCAGGGTCTAAGTGAGGCAGAGTGCCCTGAACATGCCAAATAAATCAGGGGCAGTCTTTGATCCAAAGATCTAAGCCAAGGTTGTTTTAGGGATCTCTTGTCTGTCATGGAGCAAATAAACTCAGTGCCATTAACAATGTTATGCCAGATCATAAGAGCACAGCAGATTCCAGTGTGTGGCACAAGCCCAGCAATGACCCTTGCACCACAGAAAGTTAGAATGTCATCCCACACATCCAATGTAAATGTGAGTGAGAACAACTTTTTCCCACGTACGTTAATAGCCTGTGTAGAAATAGGCTAAGACCCAGGGAAGTCTCTGTGGTCTGGAGGAGCACACTAAGTATGCTCCTCCTTTTCTGCAGCAAACAACAAGGTGATGGATAGAATGCTCAAATCAATCTCAGCTACTAGTGATCGTTCAGGGTTGCATTACAGTCCATCTTTTTTTTTTTGTTACCACTGTGCCACTCTAGACAAAGGCCCAGTAGATGCACATCAGTATTGACCCTGCTTTTCATGGGAACAGTCAATCCTGAACCACAAGACGAGGCACCCTGCAGAAGGAAAGGAAGCATGCAGCTTGAGTCCCATAGCACAATGTGTGTGTGTTTGTGCGTGTGTGTGTGAGAGAGAGTTTCTGTGTGTGAGTGTGGGAGTGTGCATGTATGTGTGTGTGCATGTGTGGTCAACGTTATAGTTAGGTGAAAATGTCAGTTAAAGCATACTATTTTAAACGAACAAAACCTATGGCCTCTCCACTCTCCACTGTTCTACTGTGCATACCTTCCCTGCACAGCACTGCACTCTATGCTATTCCATTCTATGCCAATCCACTGTACGCCACTAATATGTGGTATTCAATTGTACACCAATCCACTGTACACCCTTGTACTGTACGCCACTCTACTCTACTCCATTCTATCTCACTGCACTCTATCCCACTCCCCTGTATGCCACTACACCCTATGCTACGCCAGTCTATGCTACTCCACTATACAGTAGTCCCCTTTACACTATTCCATCTTATGGAACTACACTCTCACCACTACAATCTACGCTATTCCATTCTACACCACTATGCCACTCTCAGTACGCCACTCTACTATATGCTGTTCCACTCTACTTCAATCCACTCTACGACATTCCACTGTACGACACTCCACAATACACCACTCCACCCTACAACACCACACTCTGCACTATTGTACAGTATACCACTACACTATACCTCACTCCAGTGTACGCCACTCCACTCTATGCCACTGCACTCTACGCTACTCCACAGTACACTATTACATTCCACACACTACACTCTACATAACTACACTCTTCGCCAATACACTGTATGCTATTCTACTGTACACTACTCTACTCTATGCTACTCCACTCTGAAACACTCCACTCTGTGCTATTCCACGCTAGGCCACTCCACTATAGGCCACGCCGTTCTTTGCCACTCCACTCTATGCCACTCCACTCTGCACCATTCCACTGGACACTGTTCCACTGTATGCCACTCTACTGTACCACATTATAGTCTACTCCACTCCACTGTACTCCACTCTACCACATTAAGCTCTATTAAAGTACACTTCACTCTATAATGTACAAAGCTCCACTTATTAAAACTCTACTCGACGACAGTAAACCCTAGGATTTCAATTTTTTTTTTTTATTAAAAATTAGGAAAATTTAAATTTTATTACCTTTATTTATTCTTTCTATACAAATCTAACTTAAAATACACAAACATTAGAAATTCTTCAGTTACAGGTATACTTTAAATTTATAATTTGCGCACCACCTTTAAATTTATAACTTTCTTTCCTCTCTATCTAAATACAAAAGTCAAAGTTCACAAAAATGTAAATTTCTAAACGAATAACTTTAATTTATACTTTACACAACACCTTCAAATTATTATAACTCCCACACCTCCATACACATTGTATTCAACTCAATAACAAGACTACGTTAACTATAATACGCTCCTTCTCTATGCACTGCTTATACCCTTTTTTATTATATCAGTTACACCATCTAAAATAAGATTATTTCAGTGGTGAGTCACAGTTAATGTAATGTGACTACCAAGTAGGTATGTGTGTGTGTGTGTGTATTATTATATATATGCACACACACACGCACATATTTTTTTGGGGGGTGCTAAAAAACTAAGTTACGGCTTGACGCAGACAAATCACTTAATCACACAATAATTCACACCACACGCCATGTTGATTTATTGACAGCTGCGCTTGTGTTTCTGTGCATTTGGCAATATAGCGTTTTCAGCATGGTGGCCATCAAGAGTTTTGGCAAGTGTTTTGTGAGATATTAAACATAACTTCAGTTGGTTTGTGTAACTCATCGTTGCTTAGAAAAGGCCCTGACATGTTTCATGGCAAGCAACACCAGCACTGATGGAACTAGACCAGACAGGCAGGCAGAAAAGTCTCCCTCAACTAACCTGCTAGAAAGGGGAGATTCTCAGGGACAAGGGCTGGCTTTGGCACCGCCAGAAAGTGGGAACTTGGGTGAGAGGTCAGGAATAAATTACTGCAGATGCGACTGGTGGCACACACTAAAACATTTTTTATAACTTAATTAGCGAGAAACGAAATGTGTGGGTGCTGAACTGTGAGGGAAGAGAAGCCCTGAATTTTAATAGGTGCCCAAGTGAGTGTAGGAAGCAAACCCAATGCTAAAGCCAGTCCTATAGCCCATGAACAAGGCCACTGGAATTATGAGACTCACCTCATGTGTTTCCGTATAATTATGGATATCCAAAACTTGCCACATATTCCATCATCTGCCCCTTAACCTGCAGACTCCAACAACAAAAAATTGCTTCTTTCTCAAACGAATCAAATGTTACGAAAAACACTTGCACGTGTGTTGCAGTGCAGTAGAAGGCCCTATGCAAAGACTGACTGGTCACCTCTCCATTGCTGATTGGGATGTTTAGGTGTTAAACTGATACTAATGAGATAACCCCTTGGTCCAGATAGTGTATGATGTATTAAATAAAAAAACACAAACCAATGACAAGAAACGGCTACATTACATTGCATAATTTGCCTTTTCTTGCGGCATAATTGAGTTAACCCTGACATTGTTTTGTAGGGGCAGGTAGATAATTAATTAATTTTCTTGTCAACAGGTGTTTAATATAACAGTTAGTAGTGGACTTGGTGCTAAAATTAGGCCTGGAAATTAGTATTTCTTCTACCGGAGATAATCCCAAGTGCCCCACATGGCCAGTCCAGCCCTAAATACTGCCAACACCTCAACACGTTTCATCCAAAACATAGGTTTGAGATCCTGCTTGAATGATTAGCAAGAAACCAAAGTAGCATTTATAAAGTAAAAGAAAATCATAGAGAAAAAAGTGTAAACATCTATGAAATGCTCTAGGCCAGAGGTCTTCAATCTGGGGGTCGCGACCCCCAGGGGGGCCGTGGAGTCCTGGAAAGGGGGTCAGCATTACCCCAGCCATCCTCAAAATGCCTCAGCTGAACTTTGAGTCTCCTGTGCTGTGAAAGCCCCACAGACAGCTAAGGAGGCCTTCCCAGGGCTTCTGCTTCCTGAATGAAATGCAAATGTGCTCTACGAGCTCATCTGCAAAAATTAAAGGGTGCTTGGGAGCAGCTTTAAATGACACAAATATTTATTCACTTTGAGGGTAGTGCAAAGAGTTAACAACTGCGCTGTGAAGTGCGTGCTTTTAATTGTAATTGTATTTCCACAGTGCTTACTTCACCTGGAGGTGTTGAAGGGACAGCTATAAAAAAAAAAAAAAGGTATTGCATATGCTCTGGTATTTCTTAAATCTACATTTTGGAACCATAGTTTCATAGTTTTATCTTAAACCTTTTTGTAGTGGCCTATCTTATACTGTGTGTAATGCAAGTATAAAATAATGCCTCACATATTTACAGTGCTTTCTGTCATAGGCTGTGACCTCATGGCACTAAAAATACACAAGTCACTATTCTCAACTGCACTAACCAAGATTTTGTTCTGTCGCTCTCAGTTAATGCACTGCAGAGGTCTGCGTGTAACCAAATAGAGGTTTCATAATGCACTACAGTGCATTTACCAATGAGTAGCAACTTTCTTTTATTTATTTTTCATTTAAGCTGGCTGTTATTTTATATGTAGCTACCTGACAGTGAAAGGCCTAAAAAAAACCATAGAGAATATTTTGAGTTTATTGATGAGAGACTTGCGGTGCTGGAGCATCACTTTTTTTGATGCTCCAGTGGCACAGGCCTCTCAATCATAATTACGATTTGACGCAAAGCCTTCCTGAGTGGCTTTGAATGGCGTTGTAGATATGGAGTAAGGCAAAGCAGCGCAAGCTGCTGCATTGCCTTACTTTGCGTCGAGGAGGCGTTCCATGGGAGTAGTGGTGGGTGTTCCCATGCATCACGCATGGATTTTGACGTTGCCCCAGATTTACAAAATCACATAAACTGGAGCAGTGACAAAATATTACGCCTCCCCAGAGCAGGCATAATGAGGAGACATGAAAAGAGGAAAAAACAAGAAGAAATGAAAACATGTGTGTTGCTATCTGCCGCACATATAGAAAGAGGTACAATGCCTCTCTGGATTGTTTTTGTGCCAAAAGGTGCCCCTTCCTGCACAAATACAATCCTGCCTATATTGGTGCTAGGCAACAATTGTGCACCAGCGCGGGGGGAAAGTACAGAAATGCACTGTATTTCATAAATACAGTGCATTCCTGCCCTTTTGTATTGGCGTGGGGCAGTGTAGCAAGAGGACTTGTGGCACTGTCCTATGCCAAATACTCATAAATGAGTACCTTTGTTTTTAGCCACACCCTTCACCACGCCCCCACACTCACTGACCTTTGGTTTGCTAAACACTGTTTAATATTATTTGATCACAGTAAAAATGATTAGCTGTGGGAAATCGGGATGTTTATTATTGTTGTTGACGATGAGGAGTACCAGGTTCTAGAATTTTTTATCAGAAGGGGGTCCTTACACCTAAAATCTTTTAAGAGGGGGTCCTGGCATCAAAAAGGTTGAACACCTCTGCTCTAGGCTGTCCCCAAAACATGATGGACAACCCAGCAAGCTATTTTTTTTAAGGGGCCTCATCAAAACAAGCAATTACCGAAGCAGGATCAGCAAGGAAAACAAGGTGACTGACCCGAAGCAAACTCCCTTTGTATCTAAAAACAGAAAAAAGTATTTGGTTTATGGAAGACATAATAAGGTACTGGGCTGGTAATACCAAAACTCATGAGGAGGGAGGGCCTTTGATGAGCCTCCCAACTTATCGTCTCAGTACATCTATTTTTCTGGCATGGAACACATGTTCAGTTCATGTATATAGTGTGGGAATCCCTTGGTCTCTGTTTAATATGACAAGTGCAGATCAAGCTTTCAATTACAGGAAGAAATGATAGCACAGGCTTACTTACTCATTTTTAGGGTCGAGCCTGCGAGTGCATGCGCTAGGGCATGCGCCTCATTTGCAGGACTCTGTTGTGTTCAGTACAGAGCTTGGAGCCCGCCTGTCACTCACCATTTGTTGGTTTGTGTGGCACTCTTCTTTGCAGCCTTGTAATTTGTCGAGGCAAGCCTGGCATCACTTTAATTTTTTTGTGTGGAGCAGGAATCAAGCACTAATTGATGCAACTTAATTAGTGCCCGTCCGTTGCTCCCAACATGATCGAGGTACAATTTGTTGTTTTTAACGTTGAGTGCCCTGCAAACAGGCTTGTGACTGGCAAAAAGGGGCCCAGCAGGCACAAAATTGCTAAGTTTTATTTTATTAAAGCTAGCTTTATTTTATTTTGCCAAGCCATCTTTTCCCAGTTCCTTCTCATGTTTTCTTTTGTTTTTGTTCGTGGGTGCTGTTATCAAAAGATGACAATTAACTTGTTAGAAATATGCGAGACCCATTGCATTGCAAATGCTTTTTAAGGCATGCTACCCCATACCTCTCCACTATGTGCATAGACCACTGCTTTTTCTATTTTTTGTACATAAATTACTTGTTCGGGCCTAGCGACAGCATTAGCTGTGTATGCATGCTTAAGTGCTATAATATATAATAAAACACATACATACTAATATATACTGCGGCTGTTGGTCAGCCCTCTTCCCACATTGGTCTGTTGAAGTGTCATTCACATTTTGATTCTGCTCACATCAGCCACTGGTCTGGATTTTCTCATCCCTTCACTGTGATTGTTGTCATTTTGATCCACCTAAAAATGAACCCTCTTCAGTGACAAAGCTTTAATTTCAGGTTTAATAATGTGTTTTTGCGACGGGTTCATTTTCTATGTATTCATGTATTTTTCTTATTAAAAAAAGCATACAACCTTCAGTCCTTGTTACATTTTGTTAGTTTTTAAACTTTTAATGCCGATTGCACGTTTGCAAAAAATAAATTAAAAAAACACAGACTTATAATTTGAGCCGATGTGTGTTGTTTTTATTTTCAATAGCATGGATACAACTAAATTAGAACTGTAACATAAATACAATTATCTAAAAGCATACACAGGTCTCAGAAGGAAAAGGGCTCCAAAGGCTTGGCTCCTGTGATGTAACTCAAATAAGTCAAGCACATTTTTCGATGGATTCTGCTGCTCAGTATTTTTGCAAAGGCAAAACAGGAAATTCTAATACAGACAGTGAGGTCGTGAACGATAGCCCTAAGGTTCCAGGATTACACTCATATTATGCGGTGCACTAAGAGGTTATATAACTCTACCTCGGATTTCAAACGCTATTTTTTTATTTTTGCTGTTTCAGAAGCTTGGAGCTTTTTGATGTTCCTATTTCATATTACAAAAAGGAGGGGACTTTACTGTAAATAGGGATGCGCAAGCAGTGACCCAGAGAACAGTCTGGGATTTTGTTTAGTGAGAACCTTTCTGTGTTAACACTTTAGAACACGAAGGTGTATAAGTGATGAGGAGAGCAGCCAGAGAGAGCAGAAGACCGTTCCAAACTTTGAGGATGGAGTCAGACTCCACCTAATCGGTCAAAAGATGAGTAGGATACATAGATGGATTAGTGTGCTTTCTATAGCGATAGGTATGGAAGGCCCTGTTCACAAAGGCAACTTTACACGTGGTGATTTCTGCACATTGAGGTCTCTACCTATACTTAGACAGGATGGAAAGCACCATTTCCGTGCCCAGCTATCCACCTAGGCCTTGAACTGGGTGTTTGTCAGAATTTTCTGACCCCTATGTAAACCCCTGTTTGTGCATGGTTCATGATTCCAAGTTGGGTGGTATTCACTGCAATCAGTAATTATTGGGTGTGGTAAATAAATAATGCTTCATTAGATTTCTGCAGGTCAAACGTGGCAACATTTAATAGGGGAAAACAACATACTTACAGGGATGTGGTTTTTGGTGCAGAAGGCACAGAAATATGTATGTTGTTGTGAGAAGCTGGCCTGGTTTGTAGTGGATACCAGAGGTACTTACATCTTATACCTGGTCCAGTGATCCACATTAGTGAAATGTAGGTATTGTCTAGCAGCTTAGGCTGTCTAGGGGTAGCGGTAGTAGAGCAGCCAAGGCTGAACTAGGAGACATGCAAAGCTCTTGCAATACCACTATAGCCACACAGTACTTATACACAATAAAAGACAATACTCAGTGTTACCAAAAATAAAGGTACTTCATTTTAGTGACACAAGGCCAAAAATATCTTAGAGGCAATACTCCTACTGGAGGTAAGTATTATACACAATATATACACTAGTAACCAAAATCAGATAAGAAAAAAGTCATATAATAGTACAAACAGTGAAAAACACAATAGATTACAATGGCCTAGGGGCAACACAAACCATATACTAAAATAGGGTAATGGGAAAGTCAGATTCCCCCCTAGACAAGTGTAGTGTGTAGAGGGGTGCTGGGGGTGTAAGAAAACACAAAAGGTAAGTAAAGTACCCCACCCCAGAGCGCAAGAAAACAGGAGTAAAGTACAGCAGGTTTCTTCAGAAAACACTAGAAGTGTGGTAAAGGATTATGCAAGAACCGACCAAGACTGCAAGAAACCAACAATGAATTCCTGGACATGAAGACCTGTGGAGAGAGGAGACCAAGTCCAGAATTCAATGAAGAGTCCAGGAGGAACAGGGGCCCCTGCCAACCCGGATGAAGGTGCAAAAGTGGATTCTCCGGTTGGAAAAAAAGTACAGAAATGCACCAGAGAAGATAGCTGCAGGTTCCTGCTTGGTGCAAGCGATGTTCCACATCGAGTCGTTGGATGCAGGCTGTTTGCATTGTTGGACTCCACCAACAAGCCTTAGTTCACGCAAGAACGTGTTTTGCATTAAAGAGGCGCTGCCCGGACTCAGGAGGGACCTGGGGGTCTCAGCACTTCAGAGAGCCCTCAGAGGACCAGGCAACACCCACAGGAGTTCCAGTACACAGGGACAAAGGAGTGGAAAAGTGCAGTCATCGCAGCACTACACAAAGGGATCCCACACTGCCGGAGAACAACTCAGGGAGCTGAGCATTGCAGGATAGAGTGCTGGGGACCTGAGCTACTCTGTGCATGAAGAACTTTTGGGAGAAGTGCACTGAAGCCCAAAGAGCTAAAGATGCGATCCACATGGGTACTGTCTGGCACGGGGAGGCAAGCCCTTACCTCCACCAAATTTGGACAGCTGGACCTTTGGACAGTCAGGATCACTTCAGTCCACCACCTGTGTTCCAGGGATCACGCTCGTTGACAGGAGAGGAGTCCCAGAGTACTGGTTGTCATGCAGTGAGGTGCCTGCTGAAGCAGGGAAGTGACTCCATCACTCTACAGGAGATTCCTTCAGTTCTTCTGGTGCAGAATGAAGACAGGCAGTCCTCGGAGCATGCATAACCTGGAAACTGTTGCAGTTGCTGGCTGGAGCTGAAGTTGCAAGTCACAGTAGCCTTCCTAGATTCTGGTGCAGTCTGCGGTTGATCCGACAGTCAGAAGCTGAAGCAGAGGATTCAGAGAATTCCTGGTGGAGTCTTGCAAACCGAATCTAAGGAAACACCCAGAGGAGAGACCCTAAACAGCCCTGAGAGGGGGATTGGCTACCTACCCAGGTATGCACCTATCAGGAGGGGTCTCTGACGTCACCTACTGGCACTGGCCACTCAGATGCTTCCAGAGGGTCCCCACACCTTGGAATCCAGGATGGCTAACGCCAGGGACACTCTACAGGAGCTCTGGACACCACCCCTAGGGTGGTGATGGACAGGGGAGTGGTCACTCCCCTTTCCTTTGTCCAGTTTCGTGCCAGAGCAGGCACTGGGGGTCCCTGAACCGGTGTAAACTGGATTATACAAGGTTGGTACCATTTGTGCCCTTCAAATAATTTTCAGAGGCTCTGGGAGGATACCCCTTCCATGCCTGTAACACCTATTTCCAATGGGAGAGGTGTAACACCACTCTCCTAAAGGAAATGCATTGTTCTGCCTTCCTGGGATTGAGCTGCTCAAACCCCAGGAGGCCAGAAACCTGTCTGTGAGGTGGCAGCAGTTGGGGCTGCAGTAGAAACCTCGGAGATCTGGTTTGGCAGTACTGGGGGCCTATGGTGGAGCCCCCAGGGTGCAGGGAATTGGCCCCTAATACCAGATTTTAATTGGGATTCAATTTCACAATCTTAGGCACCTCACATGGCATTATTCTGAGTTACCATTATGAAGCTACATATATGTATTGAAATATATGTAGTGCACACTTATAATGGTGTCCCTGCACTCACAAAGTCCAGGAAATTGATCCTGGACAACGTGGGGCCACCTTTGCTAGTGCAATGGTGCCCTCACACACAGAAACTTTGCACCTAGTAACTGAAGGTTAGACATATAGGTGATTTATAAGTTACCTGGTGCAGTGAAAATGGCTATGAAATAGTGTGTGCATTATTGCATGCGGGCTGCAGTGGCAGTCCTGAAGGAGTGTTTGTATGAGCTTCTTATGGGTTGCAAAAAAAAAGCTGCAGCCCATAAGGATCTCCTGGAACCCCAATGCACTGGGTACCTAGGTACCATATTCTAGGGACTTATAAGGGAGGTCGAGTGTGCCAATCTGAATTGGAATATGGAGTCACTAAACTATAGTGACAAATTTGATAAAGAGAGAGAGCATGAGCAATGGAGTTCTGGTTATCAGAACTCCAGTGACACAGTCAAGCATACTGACAAATCATACAGGCCACAAACTATGAGCACTGGAGTCCTGACTAGCAGGATCCCAGTGAAACAGTAAAAACATACTGACAAACACTGACAAACAGGTCAAAATGGGGGTAACCATGCTAGAAGAAATTCACCTTCCTACAGTTGTTCCCCAACAACTTGGGACAGGTGCCATTTATTGTGCATGATGAATTCTGAAACCTGAAATTTCAGATTTTATCAGGTTTTGCATATTTAACCCAACAAACTCGGAATCAGGGGCTTGGATTTAGACGTAGGAATCTCCAAACCCTCAAATAAGGATGTTGACATCCTTAGGAACACATTTTACCATAAAGTTACTTTTAGCAGCTTTCTGACGGTTTGTGGCGCTCTCTCCCACATGGCAGGGGATCTCCAAAAAGGAAGTCATAGGAGAAATTAACAAAATGTAATGAAATTGCAAAAAAGAATATAAATTAATTTTAAAAATTTATAAAAAACACCCTTCCCAACCTCTTCTTTACCTAGGACTGTCACACTAACAAGACACAATACTCCCGCTCAAACATTTTAATATACTTTTTAAATATAATTTAGATTGACATTATGTATTTAATTTAAAATAAATAATTAATTACAATTTAAGCCCTGTCACCCCCTGCCCTTAGTACGAGTTCAATTAATGTACACTAACTTACTCGCTAGGGTCCGGTTAAATCAGGAGATCTCCAATTCTTTCAGCATCCAAAAGGTCATGAGTCTGACTTACCTTCATCACTGAAAGATAATCAAAAGGAAACATCCATTTCTTTTATTTTCTAGACAAGGGCAAAGGTGCCTGTATCTCTTCCTACATGACAAAGCTAGTGATACATTTTTGGCATGAGACACTCAGGGACTTAGGCTGGCACAACAAGTTGACCAATGATACTCCATTGTGGGTGGGAACTATGCTGTGCAAGGCTGGCCCCTGAGGAACTTACAGGGATGGGAAAAGATTGGCATCTCCAAGTGAGGATATGTCATGCCTAAGGCTCTCATTGCCTCATTCATAAACCCACAGAAGTTCTATGATATACACACATGGTAATTGTTCTGATATCTGCAGATCTGTCATGTCCTGCATAGCTAAATTATAGACCTGAGTGATCCCCCTAACTTTATTTCTCTGGATGCCAACCTCCTAATGGGGAGGTAGGCCGGAAGAAGATGTCTTTATCCTGCTCCTTGTTTACAGTGTTGCTAAAACAATTTTTGGAGTGGGGGTGTTTTCATCAGTGTTACATCACTGAAGGCATAGGGACTGTGAATAATCCAAGCGCAATTCAGCAGGAGAGTGGTAAGGGTGTAGAATGTAGCTGGTGGTGCATTTTGGAGAACACTGTTGCAAATATATTACTAAAGCAAAGTGTGATTCCCATTCCCAGACGGCACATTTTCCATTGAAACGGTAACAAAATTTGCAGTGACATCTAGTTTTACTAGTACAACAGTACAGAGTGCAAACGATAATGTATAGAAATTAGGTGTCAGCAAATTGCTGTCATTTGTATATCACCAAGTAAAGTGTACTGATTTGTTTTGATCCTATTAATATCTTTGTTTCCATAACACCTCAGAATTATGAAAAAGTGATTGTCTTGAACTTCCCTAAATGGTATATTTTGAAATATTTTTACAGTTCTTTTACAGGAATTACAATGTTACCTGTTACAAAAATGCTGACATCCTGCAGCCTTCACTTTCACACCAGCAAGATTCTCAAGTAGTTCACCTTTAAAATACCCTAACTTTTCCACGTCTGTCTTTGAACATCTAACAGATAAGACAAGTTAACAACAAAATGTAAGGCATCTTTATTGCTCATTTGCTTTCTAAACTTCAGCATGTTTGTGTTCGAGGTGCTTCAGCACCCCGAAAAACCCCTTCTTTCAGCACCTATGCTTGGTTGCTATACACCTGAGGGTATATTTATGAGCACTCTGGCAGCGCAGACTACATAATCATATTTATGAGCCCACACAAAGCCACTTTTGTGGCTTTGGATGGCCTCATAGATATGGAGTAAGGCAAGGCAGCGCAAGAATCTGCGTTGTCTTACTCTGCGCCAGGGAGGCACTTCATGGGAGTTGTGGTGGGTTTTCCCACGCAAGACCTATGGATTTTGATCTTGCCCCAGACTTACAAAATCACGTAAACCTAAGAAGGCACCAAAAGTTTACACTTCACGAGGTGAGGAGTAGTGATGAGAAATATTAGTATTTCTCCTCGTTTTCCCCTCTTTTCATGTGTGCTGAATTCTGCAGGACACCTAGAAAGAGGAAAACACCTCCCTAGACTGTTTCTGTGCAGGAAGGTGCAACTTCCTGCACAAAACCGTCTGCAGCATCAGTGACAATTCGAAAACAGAAAAAGGTTGTTTTATGTCTAAAACACAGCAATCATAGAAATTAAGTAAAGTTTCATAGTGCATATCCGCGTTATTCAAAACCTTTTACGGACATGTTCTAAACATGGCTGTACTGACTTCGGGTAAAGCTAATACTGCCCAATCATTGCTGCATCTAGGCACTTCTCGAGCAGGCCTTAGATCCTTTACACATAGGACCACTGGTTACATACCGAAGAGAAGCACACACATCATTCTTAACAAAGTACACACGACTCTTATCGAGAGGCAGACCTATGACTGTGAGGAGACATAACAAAAATGCGAAGTGTCAAAATTTTGGTTCACGTCAGAAAATTCGCAAACAAGAAATGGTGGCTTTTGCAATTCTGATGATATGTGGAATGCCGAAATCTTGTTCTGGAAGCAGTTGGCTAAGAAAAAATACACTTGTTCTAGCCTCCATGGATGCTGGAGGTGATGTCAAGGACTTGATGGAGTGCCTCATTATCAAGCTGTTACACGGTATAAGGGCCAATTACCCCCTGGCAACGTGGAGGTTAAATAATAGTGACTAATGAGCATAGGACGAGACAGAGAGTGAATACAATGAGCTTCGGAATCTAGTCTTTGCAGTTTCAAGGTGCAACGTGTACAGAATACCTGCTACCGAGACGAATCAGCAGTTTTACGAGTCATTTAATAAAATGGAGCTGTGTCTGAGAACCTTACCTGGAAATAACCCATATTAATGAAAGGGGGCTTACCCTTGAATGGGTACGAGGAATAACCGGGCAAGTGTCGACTGTTCAGGTAGTCGGCCGTGCAAGGAATGTACCTGCAAGGATTGACAATGACATAAGCTCTCCAATAACCGACAATTGATGGAGGTGCTTGCACGATGGCACGTGAACGTTAGTAAAACGAGCTAGAATGTTCTAGATAATTATGATAGGTCTGTACGTTGAGAAGGGTTTCAGGTTATAAGGACACAAGTTCTCTGTCTGGGTAAATGTTATGCAGCAAGAAAGCACGAGACAAGGAAGACAAATGACTGAGACCGTGGTCCTTTGGCCTAACGCTATTTCAGAAACGAGAGGCAGATAATTGTGTTCAATTCCCTGAGCGCCAGAAACACAAAATGGCCTGTGAGAAATAGATTGCATTGACAGAAAAAGGAGAAAGCTGGCCAGGCAGTGTAGGGTGCATAAGTAGAACTGAGATAGGGAGCTTTTGTCAGCATTCAGTTATGTGGTTCCGTCTCTTGGAATAGAAATGGTCGTTTCTTCAGGAGATTTATGTACAGGCAGGGGCACAGATGTGGGTGGAGCGGCGGGGGCTAAGAATTTGAATGGTGGTGGAGAAGCCACATTCACAGCCCGCGTCACAATTACTCATGTGGGGCGAGGGGGCTCCGCGAGAGTAAGTTAAAATTGACATTTTAATGCTCGTAGGGGCAGTATACCTGTCATGATGTTGAATTTTATGTTCCAATTGCAGGGACTAACAGTGACAAATGGCAGACCTGCAAACCAGTAAATACATTTCACTTGTGATGGGGGCGGAGCCTTGGCGGGGGCAGGGCCTTGTGCTGCGAACTAGCTAAGAGGCGCTCTGCCTACCACCAAGGCCACCAATCCCACATCCCCTCCCTACCCCCCAAAAAAGCAAAGGGTAACTGTAGTGGCAAGAATGAAGGATGCGAAGCAGCCGCGTTGCGTTTGAATCATTCTTTATTCTTCATGCCACAAACAATAAGGCCCACGAGGAGCCGGCAAGAACACGACCCGGTCGCGTCTTCGCGCTCCGCTCTTCTCCGCCTCGCGCCGCCCCCCGACGTCACGACCATCCTCGATCCGGATTGGCCGTGACGTCAGGAGGCGATCCGACATAGAGGAAGGACCAAGCACTGTCCCCGTACGACATCTCCCCCTTTAACAGAACAAGAATAACTTCTGTACTTCATCTCATAACAAAATCTTTGAACCTCTTAGGAGCTCGTATATGCCGCGTTGGCCTGCTCTGAGTAATATACTGGGGCGAACACACCTTGACGGCGCATGCATCTTCTAAGCCTGAACTCACTACGTTGCGCCAGTCGCTCTTCGCAGATTCGGGCCTGCTACCATTCTGACCTTCGGCATCCACCAAGCCGCGCCATGCTTTCTCACACCGCTCTGTACTTCCATGTCCGATTCGCCCTCGCCTGGGGGGCGTATTCACACACTCCTCATCACCAGTGACTACATCCCTGGCTTCGTGACTTTGCCACTCATCCACATCGTCCGTGCTCTCGGCCCCACACACACGACTACCTCTCATGATGATTTCCTCTTGACCAGCCTTGAGCCTGACGATGTCGTCCTTGCTTCGCCATCCCCCTCCTTCCAAACAGACTGCCCCTCTTGTCACCCCTTGCACACGTACAGGGGTTTGAAACATAGACTCTCCTTTCATCACCTTGTTAGGTTTCTTCACCAATACCCAATCCCCCTGCACTATATTTTTAGTTTTGGCTCTGTTCACAATGTCAGCATACCGCTTGTTACTTTCCTGTTTAGCCATTATTCTTCCTTTGACTCTCAAACTCTCATCAGATGCCACCTCGATTTCCTCCCTCATGTCATACCACTTATTGAATTTGGGGGTAAGTTCACTCATGCATCGTCTCCCTCTCATCAAGTAGAACGGAGTGTGTCCCGTAACTTCACTGGGCGTGTTATGAAAAGTGTGCACCTTGTCCGCCAGAAACGTTTTCACATCCATGTTAGAGGCGACTGCCTGTTGCACGCCCTCTTTGAAGAACCTATTCATCCGCTCAACCTGCCCATTGCTCTTCGGGCTGTACAGCGGGGTCTTCTCCTGCTTAATCCCTAACCTGGACAGAAAATCCGTCATCTGCCTGGACACTAGCTGGGTGCCATTGTCAGACACCATGATCTTCGGCTGCCCCTCAATCGCAAAAATTTTCGTCAACGCCTTGATCACTCGTTCAGTGGTGACTTCCCTGACGAACTTGTAGTGAATCCATTTGGAGAAGTAATCCGTGAGGACGATGAGATGTCTACAATCGTCTGGTAGCAGGGTAAATGGGCCCGCGAAATCAATGGCAATCTTGTTCCACGGACCAGCAGGAATGTCCACCAATTGCAGCTCCCCTTTTGCCGTCTTCCAGTGCTTGTCGGCCCTTAAGCACGGTCCGCACCGATCTATGAAGCTGCTGACGTCGCTGCACATCCCTGGCCACCAGTAGTACTGCTTGAGAAGATTTTTTGTAGCGGTACTGCCCGGGTGACCCTTATGGGCAATACTGATTAGCTTGTGTCTCAAACTTTCCGGAGGTACAAATAGCTCGTGTCTCTTCACAAAACCGCCCTCAATGGTGAGTTCAGAGCTGACCTGTTGAAAACTCCTGAGTGCTCCGTGCAAGTTCCGGACCGGGGGCCAATGAGCCGTCATGTGGTCCATTACCTTTCGAATAGTCGTGTCCTTCTCCTGAGCCATCAACCACTCTTCCTCCGATATGGATCCCACGCACATGGCTGTTGCGTCAACCATTGCCACAACGCATTCCGTGTCATCCAGGGAACCGTCCTCCTCACCCGTGACCGGTATGCGCGATAGGCAATCCGCCCTGCAGTTGAGGCCACCCTTGATGTGTCTGATGACGAAGTGATATTCTTGCAACTTGGACAGTAAACGTAGGAGCCTCGAGCTGGCTTTACCATTGCCACGTCCTTCACCGTCCATCATGTATATCCAGGGTTTGTGGTCAGTGACCAGTTCGAACTCCCTGCCCCACAGATAGTTCCTCAGTTTCTCCACGCCCCAGACGCACGCGAGCGTCTCCCGCTCGATGGTGCTATAGTGTTTCTCTGCTTCGTTCAATGACCGGGATATGAATGCGACTGTGTTCTCCTTCTTCCCTTGGAATTGGCAAAACACTGCACCGATACCCTTGGCACTGGCGTCAACCGTGATTACGTTCCGGAGATCCTTGTTGTACGGCTGTAATATTGGAGCCGCAGCTATTGCCTGCTTGACGGATTCAAAGGCAGCGCTTTGTTCCTGCGTCCAGGTGTATTTTTCGTTCTTCCGTAGCAGTTTCCTTAGAGGCTCCACGGTGGTCGCGTATCCTTGCATGAACTTGGAATAGTATTCACTAAGTCCCAGGAACGATCGCAAGGCGTCTTTGTCTCCTGGGCAAGGAGTATCTCGTATGGCCCTCACCAAATCATCTTTAGGCGCAATGCCATTTGGAGTAAGCACGTGCCCTAAGTACTCTATCTTCCCTTCCATGAACTTGCATTTGTCCTTGGAGACCGTCATCCCCCTTTTTTGTAGCACCTCCAGCACTCTGCCTAGCAGTTCCAGGTGCCCCTCCTCATCTTCCGTGTGTATCAGAATGTCGTCCTGGAAGGCTTCGACCCCTTTCATATCGCAGAAGAGAAGGTCCATCAGCTTTTGGAAGACGCCCGAGGCCGATGCAAGGCCGAACGGAAGACGGACGTATCTGTATGCTCCAAACGGGGTAATGAAGGTGGTCAATTCCTTGGAGTCCTCCGTGAGACACCAGGTAAGCGGACTTCAGGTCTATCAGGGTGAAAAAACCTCGATCCTGATGTGGAAGACAATATCTCCTGAATGTTGGGCAGAGGGTGGCAGTTCACCAGGATATTTCTGTTTAAGGATCGCAGGTCTGCACACAACCGAATGTCCCCTGTCCTCTTCTTCTTGGACACCACGATTGCGGACACCCACTCTGATGCACCTGCTTCCTCTATTACTCCTTCCATTTTCAGCCTATCGAGAACAGCCTTCAGCTCCCCCTTTACAGAAAGAGGGATCGTTCTGACCTTGTGCTTAATTGGTATGGCACCCTCTTTCAACCGTATGGCATGCACAAATCCTCTTACACACCCTACTTTGTTTTCAAAAACGGAATCAAATTCCTCGAGAACTTCAGCCAATCCTTCATGCAAATCCTCAGGCTGCACGTAATTGATCCAATCATCCCTCAGAACTATGGGATCATCTGCCCCAGGGACTAGCATCACACCCAGCTTCGCCAGGTCCTTCCACCCCACAAGGCTCCTCCCTTTTTCAGCCACATATATCTTTGTTCTCACCGTGCGCCCTCGAAAGGTGAGGGAGTCCCGGAAGTACCCCCTCATCACTATGTCATGTTCCCCGAAGGCCTTTGGATTCACATCCGTCTCATGCAGTCGTACATCCTGCCATTTCAATTCAAATGTCCTATCAGAGATCAGGGTAAGGGGGGAACCAGAATCAGCCGTAAATGGCAATTCTACCGCACCAATCATGACGGAGCCAATGGGCCCCTTCACTCTACCGTCCTCATCATCAATGGACAACACGATGTCCGCATCCGCATCCATGTCACTCTCGCTCACCGAGCTCACTTTCATGCCCGTATTGTATTTCTTGGCTTTACATACTGCCGCAAAGTGGCCCATCTTCCTGCATTTAGAACAGCTTTTGTACAAGGCAGGGCAGGTCCTGCTGTCCGCTAAGTGGTCCCTTGACCCACATCTAAAACAAGCGAGCGGCCTCCTGCCTCCCCCTCTATCGCTCGCCGCCCTGTCTGGAGTCTTGGGCGCATGTTTATGTCTGTCCTGCACATAGAACACATTTGAAGCCTGACTAGTGCTCGCCAGCTCCTTAGAAGACACCATGGAGCGTTCCACTGCCTTTGCGATGGCCATCACTTCCTTCAGTGAAGGGTTCCTGCATGAAAGCAAACGTTCCTGCACCTTCTTTGAATGGCAGTAGAACACCACCTGGTCTCTTATGTACGTATCAGTCATCTCCGCAAATTCACAATCTTGGGCCAAAACTCGTAGGCATGCAATATACTCTTCGATAGTCTCTCCTTCCTCCTGTTTCCGCAGTGCGAATTTATGGCGCCCCACCATGATGTTACACTCCTCAGCATACTGCAGCTCAAGCCGCTTAACGGCCTCCTGGTATTCATTCAGAGGAGCTGTAGCCCCGGGGGGATTCACATAAACTGGCAAGCTATCAAAAACCTCCTGGCCAGCCTTCCCCAACAATCCGAATAGCAGTGACTTTTTCCGTTCGGGGCTGTACCCTTTACCATCAATGGAGACGATATAATTCTCGAATGCGCGCAGCCATCCCTTCCATTTCATGCACGGCTTACCGGGAGAGTCCAGGAAGAGAGGAGGCACGCAAATATGACCGGTCTGTGACATAGCCGGAAAGCGGGCACCACACCCGGAGAGATCACGTGATGCAGGTGCAGCAGCAACTATTGAATGGCTCCTAGGCGGCACGGAAGGACCCCCAGGACGCCGGATAGACGGAAACCACCAGTACACCGGCTACTTCCAATGAGGTGTACACTCGTGGACAGGAAACCCGGGGCTCGGGCCTACTGTCTGGTCCCCACGTGGCAAGGGTCGTCAAAATCAATCGCCTGGAGCTCCCCAGCATCAGCTCACCGGGGCAGTGCACGTGGTCATCGGCGAGGAAATATCAGCGCGCCCTGCTAGCATCAGGAAACATCAGGCATGGTAGGCTATACTCGTGGGCCTTGTCAGAAGTTGTGAACCTCGTCGCCATTTGTAGTGGCAAGAATGAAGGATGCGAAGCAGCCGCGTTGCGTTTGAATCATTCTTTATTCTTCATGCCACAAACAATAAGGCCCACGAGGAGCCGGCAAGAACACGACCCGGTCGCGTCTTCGCGCTCCGCTCTTCTCCGCCTCGCGCCGCCCCCGACGTCACGACCATCCTCGATCCGGATTGGCCGTGACGTCAGGAGGCGATCCGACATAGAGGAAGGACCAAGCACTGTCCCCACACGTCTCGTACGTTAACTCACGAACGACAGTAACTGAAGCTGTAGCCAATATCATGGGCTATTTTCACACCTCTTAATGGACATCATTTGTTTACAGCCGCATAAACAAGTTGGAAATCCACTACATGCAGTGGTTTCTAGCTTGCCTTGCCTGCCACTGTGTGATTTCGGCTCCGAACTGGGGGACCACGTGGAGGGAACCAAAATCGCATGACACACACAGTAGCACCATGTCAGTTCGATGGCCTGCAAATGGTGTAATTTAAACCACACCGGGCCTAGTTAAACTGATCTCATCACAATAGGTCTTAATATTTTGCAAGTTACTGGGCTAATCCCCCTCTTCTCATAATGCTTTGCAAAATTGGTGGCTAATTGTGCACTCTAAGCACTTGTGTTATTTTTCGTTGTTCTTACTTTGTTTCCCAGCACACAATACCTTTAACAGACTTGCCTGATAGGATGTTAGTACAGGAGACAACTCTCTTGCTTGTGTGGGAGTAGGTCTATAACACATATGATCCGGAAGCTGTACTCCTTACACAGTAACCGGAAGTTCCAGATCCCATCAAATGCTCTTGCTTTTGATACGCCTTGGACCCTCCAATAGCCTGAAATGTAGTCTAATTTTTTAAAGAAATTAACTACACAACAGCATGAATCACTGAAACAAAGCAAATAGCAAAGACTAGGGCCCAGATTTATGGGCATTTGGTTTAGGGCAGCGCAGCAAGTCACCTGTCTGTGCTGCCCTGTGTCAAAGTGAAAGGGCAGGAATACACTGAATCTATGGCATATGGCACATTCCTGTCCTTTTCCCCGTGCTGGTGCCATTTCAGCAGCCTAGCTTCACTGCAGGCACCGTTGCACCATGGTGCAAGGGTGTCTGTGTTTCATGCAGGATTGTTTTTGTGCAGGAAGGGGCACCTTCCAGCATAAAATCAATCCTGAGAGGGTTTTTTCCTCTTTCTATGTGTACTGCATAATACAGCACACGCAGAGGAAAAAAGAGGAGAAATAAAGATATTTCTTTTGTTTCACCTCCCTTGGGGTGGTGTACGGTTTTGACGCATCCCTGGGTTTACATGGCCTTGTAAATCTGGGGATGCGTCAAAAGCCATGGGTTTAGCATGGGAAAACACACGACAATGCCCATGGAACGCCTCCCTAATGCAGAGTAAGGCAACACAGCAATTTGCGTTGCTTTGCCTTCTTCCATATCTATGAGTGGCTTGTGTGGCCTCATAGATGCGACTGAAAGGTTTGCGCCACTGTTGCATCACAAAAAGTTACGCAACAGTGCCACAAGAACCTCATAAGTATGCACCTAGATACCCAAACATTCACAGTAACCAAGAACATTGAAAATATACATTAATACCACCTTCTGTGGACATATCTACAGGCAGTGAATGAAGAATTCATAAACTACAACTTATGCCTGGAAATTTTATGAAGGGTTTCATTGATGAAAAGGTAAGTGTTTTCAGTATGATTTGTGTGCTAGGTGGCAGTATTATAAAATAAGACATCTTATGGGTAGTGCCATAACACATTTCTTGCAGAAAATAAAATGACAAACACATACAGCTGGCTTCTAGCAAGAGTTGAGGGGCAAAGTAAGAAACATAACTGCTGAAAGCTTTGGATGAACAGGAGTATCCAGTTTAAGGAAAGAGGAGTTGCATAGATACTAGACCTATCATGTTAAAGTGTCCAAGGAAGTGGGCACAATAAACAGGCAACAATCTTAAATACTACCACATCGGATTTTCAGATATAAAGGACCCATTTTTTGGGAGTAGTTCCTTTACGACAGTAAACAACTGGATTAATCAATTTCCAATTTCATGCGCCATCCTCCTGTCAACCTTCCCTTATACCAAGGCCAGGGCTGGCTCTAGGGTGGTGCGATCGGTGACACCGCACTGGGTACTGACTTTGGGTAGGGATGCCATGTTCGCAAGTTTATAATTTTAAAAGCACCTGCTGTCAGCGTTTCTGGCTTCCAGCTATTTTCAGGCAACAATAAAAATGTCAAGATAACTCCATGATTAATATTCTTTCTGGAGAGAGATCCGAGTTCTGTCTCAGAGACGTTTTGACTCATGGTAAGGTAAGTTAGAGGGTTACTATGCCTGCTGCAAAGAATGTGTACAATGCAGATGCATACATGTAAACAGGTCAGAGTGTTACTGCTTTTGTCAGAGAGATCTTTTTATTACTTGGAGTTTAGAAGTTAAAATCCTTATATAGAACAGTAAGCTGTTAACTGTCATCAAAAAGCTGCATGCAAACTACAAGGTATAGAGGGTTATGATTTTTTTTCACAGTCTTTCATTATACCAACATTACAAAAAGGGTTCTTTTGGATAGAAGCTAATTCTTAATATTAAAAACAAACCCCAACCATGGTGTTACATTTTAAATTCTGAGTTTGTGCTTCTCCAGAACAGGCACTCTTAAACTATGATGCCTACCAGTCTGGATGACCTGTTACTCCTAATCCTTGATGTCCCCTGTCTTACATAACAATTCATATACACTGATTTACATGTGTAAGATTGATTGTCTCTGCGCTCTAACACCCTACTCTACACTGGTATGAGTGATGCTATAAAACTAATGAAATGCATCTGAGAGACAGTGGTTATAGAGACTTGCGTGGCTCTGTTAAAGGGTGATAGTGAGGGAATCCATGGTGGAGGTGGTCATTGGGGGCTCCTTACAATCATCGTCGCACTGGGAGCAACCAGCACTAAACCCAGCCCTGACCACAGTTAAAGACCTGCCATTTCGAACCCTGATCGTCTCCATCCTCCCAGCAGTCAAGCTCTCCTCTCTCCCTTCCTGTACCTCTTCAGCTGTGGGCAAGCAGCAAAATGTAAGTCATAGGGAGCATCATGAGAGCTGTCACTGTTTGCATTGTGGAGCAAGTGGATAGCCTCCTGGATCCCATGGGTTCTCTCTGCCTGCCCTAGTAAGTCTTTAACAGTGCACCAATCGATACATTTCAGTCATACGCTGATCCCTCTCACAGTCACCCACAGTCACCACAGTCTCACATATACCTCTTGCTCTTTCCTTTTATCCCTGCACTTTCTGGTTACCCATTATTGTTGTGTTTCCTTGCCTCCCTACCTGTTGGTCAAATGCTTAACGGCAGCCACCTATGAAGAACGGTTTCTTCTGTCACAGGAAAATCGCTCAATCCAAAAGGCTCCTTCATAATTACCTCTTGTGTTTCTCCTCTTTTCCCATTTCCTGGTCGCTTTTCTATTTCAAATGTCCATATTCCCTGTTCTCAGTGCTTTTTAGTCATTTTATGGTTGTTTAAGTGTCTATACATATAAGCAAAATAACAGCTTAGGACAGCCACAGCCAACAACCAAAGTTCTTTTGCATTAGCATTCTAAGGTATTTACTATCAGGCAATACAAGTCTTTTCTCACTATATCACTCTTGAGCTCACAGTGTCAAACAGTGTTGCTCTTGCTCTTTCTTTCTCTGTGGGTTTCTCATTCTAGGAATCTTTCTGTCTCTCCCTCTCTCTCTAGGTCTCTCTATTGAACCACAATGTAGAAAGATGGACAACTGCAGGATTATTTGTAAGAGAATTTGAGAAGGGAATATGTAATTTTCAGAAGCTGTACAAACCGGGACAAATACAACACTCTCTGCACTTGATTGTCAGCTTGGGAGGATGAGCAGTCGTACACTTCTAACGGGAGCCCAGTAAGAGGGGAGAAGGCAGCAAGAACTTAGCCAAACAAAACACAATAAATTATGCCTACCTCAGTGCTTATGTTTTATGAAAAGGGAAAGTAGTTTAGTCAAGCAGTAAAACTAAGTACTACAGAACATGACGAGACAATAATATGATATATAGTAAGTTGCCATCTAACTGTTAAGCACAAAACACCCCTTCTCCCTCACGTCCCTCTTCTTCTTCCTATGGTTGAGTATCTCTATCAAAATAGAACAGTTGATGGCTGGAACGCTGAACAATGTCAAACATTCTTCTGCATTTACAGATCTGGGCCTAAATCCATCGTTTTTTTGCTCACCAGGCCATCCAGTTTGGACCCCGCCATAGGCAAATCGGTCTTGACCCTGCTCCCCATGGGAACAGTACAGTCTGAACTGTTAGGCCAAGTCCTCCCTTGACCGGAAACAAACATCCTGGGATGGGTTGAGAAGTATCACCGCCTCATCAGCCATAATAGCTTGAATCCAATGGTATAGCGAGCACAGGACCCACATCTGTCCATACTCTCCCCACTTAGGGCAGCAAATGTAAAAAGAACAGATGAGGAACAGAGTGCTGAACAATGTCAAACATTCACCCTCATTCACGGATCTTGGCCAAAATCCATCATTTTGTTGCTTGCCACACCATTCCAGTCTGGACCCAGCATATGCAAATCAGTCTTAGCCTTGCTCCTCATGGAAACAGTCCAGCCTAAATTGCCAGGCCAAGTCCTTGCTGGCAGGAAACCAGCACACTGGAACTGGTTTGGGGGTATCACCCCTAACCAGCCAAACTACCTTCAATCCAGTGGTTTACAAATCAGAGGACCTACGTCTGAGTATACCCTTCCCACTTAGGGCAACAAATGACAATAGAACAGATGATGGATGGAATGCTGAACAATGTCAAGCATTCACCCCCAGTCATGGATCTGCCCCTAAATCCATTATCATTTAGCTCACCAGGCCATTCCAGTTTGGACCAAACCACAACAAATCAGTCTTGACCCTGCTCCCATGGGAGCAGTCCAGCCTGAGCTGCCAGGCCAGGTTTCTCCCTAGACCAGAAACAAGCATCCTGGGATCAATTTCAGGGTATCAGCCGTCATCAGCCAGGCTACTTTGAGTCCAGTAGCATAGTAACCATGGGACCCACTTCTGGGCATACCCTTTCCACTTAGGGTGACAAATGCGAAAAGAACAGATGATGGACAGAATGCTGAACAATGTTGTACATTCAGCCCAGTCACAGATCTGGGCCTTAATCCATAATTTTATTGTCTGCCATGCTATTCCACTTTGGACCCAATCAAATGCAAATCAGTCTTGACCATTACTAGTGCAAAACTAGGTTCTGGGTTGCTTGTGTTCTGGTTTCGTGAGGACTTAGCTTGGCAGTTCGGACTGGACTGTTCCCATAAGGAGTACGGTCAAGACTGATCTGCTTATGGCTGGGTCAAAACTGAGGTGGCTTGATGAGCAAAAGAACAATGGTTTGGAATGCTACTCCAAGCGGTTGCCAGCAGTTAGACAAATTGCAAGCATTTCTCCTATCACCTTTTGTGTTTTTCATGTACCACCCTAAGTGAATGGGTATGCTAATACGTGGGTCCCATGCTTATTGTGTCACTGGATCCAAGCTGTACCTGGTTGATGAGTCTATACCTTAGGTGATACTGGCCCTGCATTGGCTGCATTCTGGTTCAAGAAGACCTGGCCTGGCAGGTTAGGCTGGACTGTTCCCATAAAGAACCAGGTCAACACTGATTTGCATATTTCTGGGTTCAAACTGAGGTGGCATGGTGAGCAAAAGACTGATGAGCTGAGATGCAATCTTGAACGATTGCCATCAATTGCAAGCATTCCTTCCATCACCTTTTGGGGCAGATTTAAGAGCCCCTAGAGCCTCCTTGCAGCACATTAGCGTCATTTTTTAAATGCTAATGTGGCCCAACGAGTCCAAACTCGCCACGCCAAATTTACAAAGTGGCGCAATGCATGCATTGCGCCACTTTGTAACCCATTGCACTACATTATGCCTGCGGCAGGCATAATATATGCAAAGTGAATGTTTCCCCGTTAGGGAGGCTGAAAAAATGGCGCAAAGAAATCTAAGCGATTGCTTTGCTTCATTTATTTCGTCACTTTAACGCCTGCTCAGAACAGGTGTTAGTTGTAGGCTCCCATTTTTTTTAATGGACCTCTGGAGGCTTTGCAAGATTAGCGTCAACATTTTTTATGCCAATCCTGCAAGGCGCTGAACTAGTGCCCAAACCAAAATTCTGACTCTAGTTCCCTAACTACCGCCATGGTGTGCCATATATTAAATACAGCGCACACATCGTGGTGTTAGGGGGCGCTAAGTGGTGCAAGAAAAGTGGCACTGCACTAGGTGCAGCACCAGTTTTCATAAATCAGCGCCTTTTTGTTTTTTATGTACTGCCCTAAGTTGCATGGGTCTACCCACATGTGGGTCCCATGCTCACCTTGTCACTGGAACCAAGCTGTACCTGGCTGATAAGTCCATAACTAGGATGAAACTGGTTGAGGGTTGGTTGTGTTTCTGTTCAGTGAGGACCTGGCCTGGGAGTTCCCATGAGGAGCAGGGACAAGATTGATTTACATATGGCTGGGTCCAAACTGAAATGGCATGGTGAGCAAAAGAACGGTGGGTATGCAAGCATTCCCCCAATCAACTTTTGTGTTTTTTAAGTACTGCCCTACGTGGAAGGGATATACCCAGACATGGGTCCCAATGCTCACTGTGTCATTGGAATCAAGCTATATACAGTTGATGAGCCCCATAACTGGGGTGAAACCAGTCCTGGTTTGCTTGAGTTCCGGTTCAGGAAGGACCAACTTGGAAGTTAGGGTTGGACTGTTCCCATAAGGAGCAGGATAGAAACTAATTTGCGTAAGGCTGGGTCTAAACTGAAGTTGCATGGTGAGCAAAAGAATGATGAGGTAGGATGCTACCCGACTGATTGCCACTGGTGAAACAAATTGCAAGCATTCCACCCATCATTTTTTGTCTTTCTGAGTATTTGTTTCTACAGTTCGCAACACTATACAGAGCAGGCAAGCATTAGGCACAGGTGCAGTTAACTCAAAGCAACTTCATTCCTTAGTGGCGCCACTCAGTTCAACATCTTTTTGAATCCTTGCTTAAAAAGTCTTAAACAGTCTAATTGTCCTACCCACATGCTTTTCCTCTAACTCTGTCAGTGGGCAAAGTCCTGCATTTACCAGCTGTTTATTGCATTGATGTTCAGGCTGTAGGGTGGGTGCTGTATATGTTCAACCCTTAAGGCATTTTGCAGCATGGAAGGCAGCAGTCTTGTTCTGGTCAATGTTCATGGACACATTGTATCGGTCTATGCCATCCCAGTGATCTTCATCAGTGGTGACTCTTGTGGCTGGTTGCAGACTGGTGATTAGATGTAGCAGTTGTGGCATCCCAGAGGATTTTCTTTGTGATGATGCCTCTTTGGTAGTTGCAGCCTCTAGGCAGATTCAGACTTCCTAGCTTGGCAGTAGTGTGACTTTTGTTTGCTCTGCTGGAAGTAGCAGTATCAACATCCTAAGCCCATGGAGAACTATCGGGCAAGAGAGGGATCTACGTTCTGGTGCAGTTATGATGCAGTTCAGTCACAACTGTGCAGGGAGGCCAGGGGGCCCATTTGGAGCAGGGGTCACTCCTGGCTCACTCTCTCAGTAGGTTCCTCGGGGTGCTCCACACACCAGAAAAACACTACAATCTCCAGGTTCACATAATAGTGGAACTTTATACAAGACAGGTAGAAGACCAAACTCTCAGTGACATAGAGAAAAATGTCTAATCAAGCAACAAATTCACAAAATGCGATCTGCTAACACCATCTCTTTATGTAATGTACACAGGACAAGGACAGTAGTCCAATGCCTGGTTTGAAGGTACATCTGGAATGCCCCTCCATGTCACTGAAATGTCCTCAACCTTATACTTTTCGGGACAGGCCTATGTCCCTGTCTACACGCTAGATAAGAATTATGCCAGGACCAAAATAAAAGTCACAATACTAGCTCCATATGCAGTCAGGCACTCAGAGCAGGATACATGCCATTTTACTAAGCAGGGGGCATTCCTGTCTGAACATACAGTGACTTAAAAGTAGAGGAAAACATATCAGAGAGTGTCAGAACCCCTTTAAGAGGGCCACAGGACAGGACTATGGATTCTGATCAACTGGGTAAAGTACCCCTTCAACACTTGACTCTCAGTGGTAGATATGGATCAAAGGTCCAAGGTTCCCACAGTTAGGGGAGAAGTGTGAATACAGGTCAGTGAAGATGACTCAAAACTCAAAGAGTACACAGCATTGTCGTTAAATACATTTTTAGTCTAAATTTTATTTTTGTAATAAAAAGAAGTATTTTACTTCTAACTCTTCACCTCCAAAGCAATGTTACAACATATATAAGCAATAATTAATCTCTCCCTGAGGTCAAGTTCTCTAGTGTTTATCTCGCAAATTGCTATCCCACCTGCTCTTGCACTGTGGTAGGGTTATTCCTTAATCCCTGGTGGCCACATCCAGGAAATGCCCAATATTAGACCTTAACTCAAACGTCCACTCTGACTCTTTGTTAAATAGTCAAAAGTGTCTTAACACCTCAGGCCTGTAACAAGTCTTACCCACTCCAGCAGCAAGGAGACATTCAATGTCCCAACTAGTGCCCTTACCTTGGTCACTCACTGCTCCATTCCTTCAGGGAGTCAGGTGCACGTGGCTCTTTCCTGAGAATACACCAGCACGCTCCAGCAGTGATCGGAGGTGCTCCAGTGTTTCTCCTGCATGATTTGGTTTGCGCTGCCTACACTGGATGGGGAATTGGATTCCTTAGCTCCCAGCAGGGTGTCTTTTTCAGCTTCACGGAACAGCTCAGGCTCAACACTCGTTGCTTTGTGGTGACCTACAGGTCACAGCTCACATTACTTGGGTGACGGCTCGAGGCTCACGACCACTTAGGTAATGGCAGCCCTGTCAACACCAGGGCAGTACGCGCTCTACGGGCGACTGGAATGCAAAAACCCAGCACTCTCAAGATAACGTAATTTATGCATTGTTCTGATATGTTGTTGTTTAACCTTTTGCATTGCAGAGTTCAATCCTGAAGACTTATTTTTAAGGTGCTTATAAATACTGTTCATTTGCAATGTATTGCTGCAGGCTTTCAGAGTGTGTCAGGGTGTGGTCCCTTTCCAGGGCCTTCTAGAAGCTTTCCCTGCAGCATGCCTGGGTGTGGTTGTGGGCTGGGCCAAGACTCTATAAAAGGGAGCCAGCACAGCTCCACATGCTCACTATTCAGGGGTCCCGGTGCAGAGCAGCAGCAACTTTCTGAGCTCCTGTTCCGGTGGCCTATTCTGATCTTCCAGGCCTCTGCCCTTCATTCTTCATTAGTGATCCTTGTTCAGGGCAGGAAGACGGAGGTTGGGCTGGGCCCCCGACTCCGTTATCGAGGACACTTGGGCCTAATTCTTGCATGATTAACAAATTACTCTTGAGCGTGTGAATGTGCGCTTGGGCGTTTTGTGGCATTTGCCTGCTGTTACTCAATGCGGCAAGACGCGTAATTCTTTCTCCGTGTTTAACTCTTGTTAATCATTGTGCGCTACCATTTCTTGACAATTACATGGTGACCTTCGAATCAGCAAGACGCGCAATTCTTTCCTCGTGTTTAATTCATGTTATTCATTGTGCGCTACCATTCCTTGGCAGTTACATGGTGGCATTCGAATCAGCAAGACGCACGATTCGCTTTCTAGTGGTTTAACTCTTGATATTCATTGTGCGCTATCATTCCTTGACAGTTACATGGTGGCCTTCGAATCGGCAAGACCCACAATTCGCTGTCTAGTGATTTAACCCTTGGTATTCATTGCACGCTACCATTTCTGGGCATTTACATGGTGGCATTCAAATCAGCAAGACGCGCGATTCTTTCCTCGTGCTTAATTCATGTTATTCATTGTGCGCTACCATTCCTTGGCAGCTACATGGTGGCATTCGAATCGGCAAGACGCACAATTCGTTCTCTAGTGATTTAACCCTTGGTATTCATTGCACACTACCATTTCTTGGCATTTACATGGGGGGATTCGAATCGGCAAGACGCACGATTCTTTCCTTGTGCTTAATTCATGTTATTCATTGTGCGCTACGATTCCTTGGCAGTTACATGGTGGCATTTGAATCGGCAAGAAGCGCGATTCTTTCCTTGTGCTTAATTCATGTTATTCATTGTGCGCTACCATTCCTTGGCAGTTACATGGTGGCATTCGAATCGGCAAGACACACGATTCGCTTTCTAGTGGTTTAACTCTTGATATTCATTGTGCGCTATCATTCCTTGACAGTTACATGATGGCCTTCGAATCGGCAAGACCCACAATTCGCTCTCTAGTGATTTAACCCTTGGTATTCATTGCACACTACCATTTCTTGGCATTTACATGGTGGCATTCGAATCAGCAAGACGCGCGATTCTTTCCTCGTGCTTAATTCATGTTATTCATTGTGCGCTACCATTCCTTGGCAGCTACATGGTGGCATTCGAATCGGCAAGACGCACAATTCGTTCTCTAGTGATTTAACCCTTGGTATTCATTGCACGCTACCATTTCTTGGCATTTACATGGGGGGATTCGAATCAGCAAGACACACAATTCTTTCCTTAGGCTTAATTCATGTTATTCATTGTGCGCTACCATTCCTTGGCAGTTACATGGTGGCATTCGAATCGGCAAGAAGCGCGATTCATTCCTTGTGCTTAATTCATGTTGTTCATTGTGCGCTACCATTCTAAGGCATTTACTTGGTAGTACTTGAGTTGACGAGTCGTGTGATTTATTCCTTGAATCTACGTTGTGCTATTCATGGTGCACAATCCTTCTATGGTGTTTACTACCTATGTGAGAATCTGCAATGTGCGCAATTCATGTTCCAACATTTTGAGAGAACAAAAGGACAGAGTTCTAGATGTAATGTTGTGTGTTCTTAATATGTATTCTCAAAAAAGATTCATAAGATGATTCAGAACTTATTCAGATTGTTTTCCTGATTCTCATGCAATGAAAAGTACTTGAATTTGAAAGTTTCATTTAACCTCTCTTGATTCCCTCACAGGTATCCAGTCATTTTGAAGCATAGTAATTTTAAGTCTATTCTTAGGTTGTTCATGTTTTCAGAATGATGAGGCTTAGAGTCATATCCTAGTACTGATTTCATGAGATGTAATTTTGATGTTGTGTGTTTTAACCTTTTGCTTCCTACGGGTCTCCTTCCCAGCTGTTCCCTTCCTAATCCCCTTTTCCCCACTTGGACTCTCTAAGACTCTGTGACAAATCTAATCAGAGTATTGGAGCTGTCTTGTGGTGGAAGTGTTGGGAACGTGCACAGACCCCGAGGAACTGGTGACTCTGACAAGCCCCTCCTGGCATAAAAGGTTGCCACAGCAGTACCGCCCAAGGCACCGGCCCTCATCAAATGGTAGTCTGCAACACAGTGGCACCTCCTGGAACATGGGCTCACCGCTAGACTCCGCAAAGGCTTTGGCCTTTAGGATCCCTCAATAAATTTCACTGCAGCCCCTCCTGGCACATTGGGTTGCTGCACAGCTTTACTCACCAGGACTATCTTCTTGGCAGCCTGTTATGTATAGTGTGTAATTAGAATGTGGAATGCAGGGCTCGGGGTGGTGGAATGTGGAATGGTTAGCTCATGGGGAGAGACATCAGCGGTTGGCTTGGAGCCAACAATACACGTTGTGGGTGGCTCCTGTTTTGCTCTTCAAATAAACATTTTTTTGCACCTACTTCGTTTCCTCAAGTTCCTGAACGGCAACACAGCCCCCTCCTGGTAAACGGGGTCACTGACTAGAATCTGCACATGGGCAATGAACCAATTGATGAAGCAACTGTCACCTTACACCTCACACCGGGAGACCACACGCGTGGGCTCCCAACTAGACCTCATTCCCTCCTGCGCTCTCCTCTTTCTCACAGGGCACACTGGTCTTGGCAAGCAGGAAGGTGCAGGTGCTTCAGGCTCTAGAGCAGGTGGTCTTTGTTTCCTAGGGTGTTGTCCTCTCATCCAGTTGAGAGACTAGTAGGCCTGGCCCCAATTCCTGGTTACAGGCAGAAGTCTTGCAGATGTCCCCCTCCTCACTTATACCTTCTGGCTGCTTGGCAGATGAAAAATTTTGGGGTCTCAAACTGCGCTTCTCATACTCCGTTTCCAGAAACCAAATGTGATTTACGGTTTGGGGCTTTAAAGTTTTATATTAGGATTCTGGTTCTTTTGAAGTGTACACTTTTCTCCTCCTCTTCCTCTTAAAAGACTGTCACTGCAGAAGAGATTCCAAAGCTGATAGTGCCACAACACAGGCCATGAGTTTGACTAGAGTTCACACCTAGGTGGCAGCCACAGTGATATGTGCATCAAAAGGTTAAACCTGGGCTCCAAGCCCTAACCTCTATGGTAACAAAGATAAAGGGTAAATTGAAAATGAAACACTGCTGCCACACGACCATCTCCACCCTCCTCCTCCTCCTCCAGAAAAGGCACATGACATTTCAAGGCAAGGTTGTGCAACATGCAGCATGCCACGATTATCTGGCAGACCTTCTTGGGTGAGTAGCATAGGGATCCACCTGTTAGATGGAGGCACCAAAACCTGGCCTTCAGGAGGCCAAAGGTACATTCAATAATCCTTCTTGTTCGCCCATGTGCCTCATTGTAACGTTCTTCTGCCCTCTTCCTGGGATTCCTCACCGGGGTCAGTAGCCTTGATAGGCTTGGGTATCCAGAGTCACCTTCAAATATCGAGGGACAACATTTAGCCACACACTATCCCCTATTGCCCACACCATACCCATACACCAACATCTACTGGATGGGAACCAGGGCTCACCTATTAGCCACTCCCTGTGCCTCTGTAGTTGGGCCATCACATTTGGAATGCTTCTATTCCTCAAGATATAAGCATCATGCACCAACCCAGGATACTTAGCATTGACATGGGAGATGTACTGGTCCGCCAAGCACACCATCTGGACATTCATTGAGTGAAAACTCTTTCGGTTTTTAAATACCTGTTCATTTAGACGGGGGGACAAATGCAATATGTGTACCATCAATTGCCCCAATGAAGTTGGGGATATGTCCTATTGCATAGAAGTCAGCTTTCACTGTGGCAAATCCTCCACCTGGGGGAAAACAATGTAGCTGCACATGTGTTTAATCAGGGCAGACAACACTCTTGTGAGCACTATTGAGAAAATTGGCTGTGACATTCCTGCTGCCAAGCCCACTGTCACTTGGAAAGAACCAGTTGCCAAGAAATGGAGCACAGATAGGACTTGCACAAGAGGGGGGATCCAAGTGGGGTGACGGATATCAGATATCAGGTCAGGCTCCAGTTGGGCGCACAGCTCTGTGACTGTGGCCCTGTCAAGTCCATAGGTGAGGATAATGTTTCTGTCCTCCAGGGTTGCCAAGTCCACCAGGGGTCTGTACACGAGGGGGGGGGTGTCTCCATCTCCTATTCATCCGCAGGGGTAGCAATTTATGGGGCAAAAGAGTGAGGAGCCGGTCACAAACTGAACATCGTAGCCACAACAGTACAATGCTTGATGTTAAATGTCAATGTATAAGTGGCATTTGTCCTGTATGCCCAAATTTGAACTGTGACACAGTTATTATCCAGGGCCTACTCCCTCCCCCCCTGAAATGGCGTCCGCCTGTCCTGTGAGGTAATTCTGCGTCGTTGCGGGAGGCGGTCATGAACTGCTGTGCAACTCCTCATTTTTTATTATTGTGCCATGTGGGGTACAGTGGCAAATGGTGATATACGCCGGCGGTGACGGTATGCACCGCCGCGGACGTGACTGCCATTTTCTATCTGATCACTCACTTGCTACCTGACCATCAACCGGAGAGGACTTACACTGCATGTGCTGCTGTGACCTGTGCCTGGAACCTACCATGGCTCGTGTGACTGGGGAAAGGGCCCCTGCCTTCACCTCGACGGAGATGAGGCGACTGGTGGATGGGGTCCTACCCCACTACGGACTGCTGTATGGGTCTCCAGACCAACAGGTGAGTACACTGTGAGCAGGATACATGGGACATGAATGCATGGAGTGGTGTGTGTGAAGGCCTCGTGTAGGGGGGAGTGGGTGGATGTCCCCTGGGCTGCATGCAGCTTGTGTGCTGGGCCCTGTGTGTATAAATGGTGATGTGAAGGGGTATGGTGGGCCAAAAGTGTAAGAGGCAGGAATGTTTATCTAAATCTATTTTCCTGTGTGTATTTCCTCTGCAGGTCAGTGCCCATCAAAAGAAGGGTATATGGCGTGCCATCGCCAAGGAGGTGCGGACCCTGAGGGTCTACAGCAGGCGGAGCACCCACTGTTGGAAACGGTAGGAGGACCTGAGACGCTGGGCATGGAAGACGGCGGAGGCCCAGCAGGGGATAGCCTCCTAACGACAACGGGGCGCCCGTCGAACCCTGAACCCCCTGATGGCCCACATACTGGCGGTGGCTGGATGGACACTTGAGGGTATCACAGCAGCCACAAGGGGGTGAGTACAGTTCCCATCATTACAACTTACGCTTGGTAGGGGGGTACCCAGGGATGTGTGTCAGTGGGTGCCCCTAGGCCAGGCCTGACATTGCAGCGTAGGTCCCCTGGTGGCTAAGTTTCTGAAGTGATAATCCTGCTACCTTGCTTGTAGGCATCCACTACTGGTCAGGGCTGTGTGGGTCCCAGGTGTACTGCAGTTGGTGGTATGTGCCCCTCCCCATGCCCTGGTGGCTAGCATTATCACTGGTAGCGCATTGCATAGTGCGTTTGGCTGTTCCCTGTGTGTAACAGTGGTGTGTACGCCAACGGAGGTGTTGGAGCAGCCATTGACCAAGTGTATCCTTTGTCTCTTCCCCCATTTTTTGTTTTGTCACCCTGTCCTTATGTGCATTAGCATCATCTGGCGGAGGAGCAGAGGCACAGGAGACGGAGGGAGCTGCATTCCACAGGTCCCAGAAGGCAGAGTCCACCGACAGTAAGGGCACCAGTGAGACAGAGGGTGAGGGGAGCACCACGGCGGAGACAGGAGGGGACAGTTCTGACACAGATACCTCCTTCGACGGACGCTCCCTGGTGGTGACAGACACTTCTGTGACCACCCCAGCTACAGGGACATGCCTCCACCCCAGTACCAGCAACGCCCTCCCAGCAGCCCCTCAGCAAGTTGCCCGTGCCTGCTCACCCAGGAGGGTGGGCATCTTCTTCGCCACAGGCACCTCAGGCCCTGCCCCAGTTAGCCCTGCTGCCCTGAGTGAGGAGGCTATTGACCTCCTGAGATCCATCTCTGTAGGGCAGCCAACCATTGTGAATGCCATCCAGGGCCTGGCAGCCCACATGCAACAGACTAATGCATTTCTGGAGGGCATTCACACTGGCTTGGCGGCCCAACACAGATCAATCCAGGCTCTGGCCTCCTCTCTGATGGCAGCCATGGTCCCTGTTCCTACCGTCCCCCTCCAACTTCCTCTTCCCAAACCCATTCCCCTCATTCCCTCAGTCGGAGCTCCCACCACCAACCATGGTTGTGCAGCCATCCAAGGCTGCAGGGGATTGGCTGGAGCCTCCCCCACCACCATCAGCAGCAGCACCACCACCAGCAGTGGGCAGCCGTCCGGAGCTGCAGGGGATGGGCTGGAGCATCCCCCCACCACCAGCAGCAGCAGCACTGCCACCACCAGCAGTGGGCAGCCGTCTGAGGCTGCAGGGGATGGGCTGGAGCTTCTCCCCACCACCAGCAGCAGCAGCACCACCACTAACACCACTGAGCAGCCATCACCGCCGGCAGATGGTCTGTAGTCCTGCCTCCATGGGCTGCTGTACGGCCTGTCCCCTGCAAATCCTAAGTGACACCCAGCTGAGAGACTGTGACCTTGCACTCCCCAGGATCAGAAGCAGAGGGCACAATGCCTCCTCCAGAACCAGTGGGTAAGCCACCCACTCACTCCATCCTCTCCAAGATCAGAAGCACAGGGCACAATGCCCCCTCCAGAACCAGGCCACCCACTCACCCCATCCTCCCCAGGATCAGAAGCACAGGGCACAATGCCCCTTCCAGAACCAGTGGGTAAGCCACCCACTCATCCCATCCTCCCCAGGATCATAAGCACAGGGCACAATGCCCCCTCCAGAATCAGTGGGTAAGCCACCCACTCACCCCATCCTTCCCCAGGATCAGAAGCACATGGCACGATACCCCATTCAGAACCAGTTGGGAAGACACCCACTTGAGAGACTGTGGCCTTGCATTCCCCGGGACAAAGAGCAATGGTCATGATTCCCCCTCCAGAGAATGTGGGCAAGTCATCCACTTGAGAGACTGTGGCCTTGCACTCCCCAGGACCAAGCAATGGGCATGTTGCCCCGTCCAGAGCGTGTGGGCAAGTCACCCACCTGAGAGACTGTGGCTTTGCACTCCCCAGGACCAAGCACAGGACATGTTGCCCCCTCCACAGCCAATGGGTAAGTGTAAGGAAATGCCTCCTTGGCATGGTTGCCCCCTGACTTTTTGCCTTTGCTGATGCTATGTTTACAATTGAAAGTGTGCTGAGGCCTGCTAACCAGGCCCCAGCACCAGTGTTCTTTCCCTAACCTGTACTTTTGTATCCACAATTGGCAGACCCTGGCATCCAGATAAGTCCCTTGTAACTGGTTCTTCTAGTACCAAGGGCCCTGATGCCAAGGAAGGTCTCTAAGGGCTGCAGCATGTCTTATGCCACCCTGGGGACCTCTCACTCAGCACAGACACACTGCTTGCCAGCTTGTGTGTGCTAGTGAGGACAAAACGAGTAAGTCGACATGGCACTCCCCTCAGGGTGCCATGCCAGCCTCTCACTGCCTATGCAGTATAGGTAAGACACCCCTCTAGCAGGCCTTACAGCCCTAAGGCAGGGTGCACTATACCATAGGTGAGGGTACCAGTGCATGAGCATGGTACCCCTACAGTGTCTAAACAAAACCTTAGACATTGTAAGTGCAGGGTAGCCATAAGAGTATATGGTCTGGGAGTCTGTCAAACACGAACTCCACAGCACCATAATGGCTACACTGAAAACTGGGAAGTTTGGTATCAAACTTCTCAGCACAATAAATGCACACTGATGCCAGTGTACATTTTATTGCAAAATACACCCCAGAGGGCACCTTAGAGGTGCCCCCTGAAACTTAACCGACTATCTGTGTAGGCTGACTAGTTCCAGCAGCCTGCCACACTAGAGACATGTTGCTGGCCCCATGGGGAGAGTGCCTTTGTCACTCTGAGGCCAGTAACAAAGCCTGCACTGGGTGGAGATGCTAACACCTCCCCCAGGCAGGAGCTGTAACACCTGGCGGTGAGCCTCAAAGGCTCACCCCTTTGTCACAGCACCGCAGGACACTCCAGCTAGTGGAGTTGCCCGCCCCCTCCGGCCCGGCCCCCACTTTTGGCGGCAAGGCCGGAGAAAATAATGAGAATAACAAGGAGGAGTCACTGGCCAGTCAGGACAGCCCCTAAGGTGTCCTGAGCTGAGGTGACTCTAACTTTTAGAAATCCTCCATCTTGCAGATGGAGGATTCCCCCAATAGGGTTAGGATTGTGACCCCCTCCCCTTGGGAGGAGGCACAAAGAGGGTGTACCCACCCTCAGGGCTAGTAGCCATTGGCTACTAACCCCCCAGACCTAAACACGCCCTTAAATTTAGTATTTAAGGGCTACCCTGAACCCTAGAAAATTAGATTCCTGCAAACTACAAGAAGAAGGACTGCCTAGCTGAAAACCCCTGCAGAGGAAGACCAGAAGACGACAACTGCCTTGGCTCCAGAAACTCACCGGCCTGTCTCCTGCCTTCCAAAGAACTCTGCTCCAGCGACGCCTTCCAAGGGACCAGCGACCTCTGAATCCTCTGAGGACTGCCCTGCTTCGAAAAAGACAAGAAACTCCCGAGGACAGCGGACCTGCTCCAAAAAGACTGCAACTTTGTTTCGAGGAGCAGCTTTAAAGACCCTGCAATCTCCCCGCAAGAAGCGTGAGACTTGCAACACTGCACCCGGCGACCCCGACTTGGCTGGTGGAGAACCAACACCTCAGGGAGGACCCCCGGACTACTCTCCGACTGTGAGTACCAAAACCTGTCCCCCCTGAGCCCCCACAGCGCCGCCTGCAGAGGGAATCCCGAGGCTTCCCCTGACCGCGACTCTCTGAAACCTAAGTCCCGACGCCTGGAAAGGACCCTGCACCCGCAGCCCCCAGGACCTGAAGGACCGGACTTTCACTGGAGAAGTGACCCCCAGGAGTCCCTCTCCCTTGCCCAAGTGGAGGTTTCCCCGAGGAAGCCCCCCCTTGCCTGCCTGCAGCGCTGAAGAGATCCGTTGATCTCTCATAGACTAACATTGCGAACCCGACGCTTGTTTCTACACTGCACCCGGCCGCCCCCGCGCTGCTGAGGGTGAAATTTCTGTGTGGGCTTGTGTCCCCCCCGGTGCCCTACAAAACCCCCCTGGTCTGCCCTCCGAAGACGCGGGTACTTACCTGCAAGCAGACCGGAACCGGGGCACCCCCTTCTCTCCATTCTAGCCTATGCGTTTTGGGCACCACTTTGAACTCTGCACCTGACCGGCCCTGAGCTGCTGGTATGGTGACTTTGGGGTTGCTCTGAACCCCCAACGGTGGGCTACCTTGGACCAAGAACTGAACCCTGTAAGTGTCTTACTTACCTGGTAAAACTAACAAAAACTTACCTCCCCCAGGAACTGTGAAAATTGCACTGTGTCCACTTTTAAAGTAGCTATTTGTCAATAACTTGAAAAGTATACATGCAATTGAAATGATTCAAAGTTCCTAATGTACTTACCTGCAATACCTTTCAAACAAGATATTACATGTTAAATTTGAACCTGTGGTTCTTAAAATAAACTAAGAAAAGATATTTTTCTATAACAAAACCTATTGGCTGGATTTGTCTCTGAGTGTGTGTACCTCATTTATTGTCTATGTGTATGTACAACAAATGCTTAACACTACTCCTTGGATAAGCCTACTGCTCGACAACACTACCACGAAATAGAGCATTAGTATTATCTCTTTTTACCACTGTTTTACCTCTAAGGGGAACCCTTGGACTCTGTGCATGCTATTCCTTACTTTGAAATAGCACATACAGAGCCAACTTCCTACAGTAAGTCACCCACTTGAGAGACTGGGGCCTTGCACTCCCCAGGACCAAGCACAGGTCATGTTGCCCCCTCCTGGACCTGTGGTGGTGTTGTTCTATCTCCCGGCTGAGGTGCCCCGTCACCTGTCCCCCTGAGGCGCCTGCCTATTTTCCAACTGATGCCCCTGCAGTGTTATCTCCGTGTTGTTGCAGGTGACAAGTGGGGCCTTGGACTTTGGCCTGTGGCCCACGGACAATATGGATTGGGCAGTGTCCCTTGAACTGTATATATATATATATATATATATATATATATATACCATTAGATTGATTTTTTTGTATTTCCATCGTATTTATATTATTACACTCACTTTTCATCAATTCCTGTAGTCCTTGCATTATTCCTGAGGGGTACGGGGTAATTATGTTTTATTATTGCATTAGACTGTGTTGGGGGTGGGGTGGGGTGGGGGTGTTGCATGTGTATGTGTCACTCTCTTTTTCTCCCCCCCCTCCCCTGTGTACTAGGCGGCTGTATTCACAATGGTCTTCTTTGCCGTAGTCGATGTTCGTGGTGGACCAGGACGTAGAAGAGCATGGGGAAGATCTGAAGTTCAGGCTCATTGCGGCGTGGTTGTTCCCTGTGTCTCCCAAGGTGAGTCCTTTCCCTTCTGAGGTCTGTTTCGGCCAGGCTTTTGATGTTGTTGGAACCGCCCCGGAAAAGGTGGCGGATTGGGTTGTCATAATATGGTGGGCGGAACATTGACTTCCACCTGGCAGTAGGCGGCTACCGCCGTGGTGGCTGTTGTTTTTGCCCTGGAGGTCGGTGTGGTAAAGTGGCTGTCTATCTGAGTTCTCACCGCCATGGTCATAATTTGGTGGTAGTTACCGCAAGCCTGTTGGTGGTATTACAACCACTTTATTACCTACCACCAGGGTTGTAATCAGGGACTTTGTCTCTTAAAATGTGCAAAATGGACCTGATATTAGGACGTTCCCCAAGTCCAAACAGCACATCATTACAGGTCTTGGACGTTGATACCATATGTATCCAGTCGGTTCGGTAGAAAGGACTGATTTGTTATTTTTTTCAAAGGTAAATCATAAAATGTCATCCTAACTTTATGGAAATCATTCCAGTTTTCTTTTATATATGGATGCTAAATTGTTTTATTCAATTATTTCTTCTGCTATCATTCTATTACTATGAATTGGAAAGCTGCAATCAATATATCTTCAACTGCTTGATCAGACTGGATATTATATATGAGAAATTGAATTGAAATATAATTCAATAAGAATAAGAAGCTGCTCTATCTGACATCATCAGTTTTGAAGACTTTGGATGCTAGTCATAATAATAGTTCATTGCTGAAAGTAAAGTGGTTTGTATCAGATTGTACTCTATATGTAGCCCTATACTTGTTCTAATTTCTTTTATGAATGTTATAGAATGTTTGCATTGACTAACACTTGCCTCACCATTAATTCAAATGAACAGTAAGATATAAGACTATTTAACAGTTATGTTTTGTATGTCTTCATGGTATGATGTTACAGAACTCAATCAAATATTCTGAACAAAAGGAAGCCACTCCAGCTTTTTCTACACAAACGATTTTGTGAATGCATCACATCCACAACAGACATGGAAGTCAGTGGTTGGGTGTTCCTCTAGGATGTGAAAAACATAGGAGATATAGAGCCAGATGGGATGAATGGCATAGTTAGGCCTTGAGCCTTAATACAGGCAAGAAATGTGGGGTACTCAGCAAAAGGATAGAAGAATAGCCATAACAATATAGGCACAAACAAAGAGTAATATCACGGTACCGGTCTCTCTTTAACATTTGAAATGTAGGTAACACACTTTTACTGCCTAGGACGTTTAGATCACCTCATCGTTTGCCATGCATTGACCCGGGGCATCCAAAATAGATCTCACTATGTTTTTGCCATTTATACTGTGAGCCAAACTTTAAGGGTGAACACCAGAAGACATCCACCCTAGCATTTGCAGATTCTCCTTTTCTAAGTCTGCATTATTCACCCAATCTAATTTCTCACAATGATATGATCATGAGATTACCGCTGCCTTCGACCGAAGCCTTAACCTCTCTATTTCACTGTACATGTGCCTAGGCTTCACTTTATGCTTCCAGCACTGTTCCTAGTGAAGCAGTGGTCTAGTGGTAGCTTTCAGGGGACCGAATGTTTGCCTGATTCTAGTGCTTATCCAAAGCACCCATTACAGCATAGTCTCACATGTAAATATTGTGGTTTCTTTTTATAGTTTTGCAATTTCAGTTTGCATGCAATCTCTAATAAAACCTTTGCTGTATTTAAAGGAAAACTGGTTTACCTTACAACTTTGAATTATTGCCTGTCCTTTTCTTTCAAATGACCTTCTACTTACCTTCCATTCATTGCTTGCCACTTCTCTCCGAGATCCGCCTGCTCTAACTCACATGAATCTTTGCCTTAATCCTTGTTATTGAGTTTTTGCAGATTTCCCAGTCCACATTTTAAAGATCACAGCCACTCCTTTAATGTAATGATCCTGGAGCCTATCAATAACGAATCTGTTGCTCTTCTATTAAAATTGTCACCTGTGGATCACTCATAAACCCTATTGCTTCAATTTACCACTTACAAGCTGGAGTCATTGAACAGAATGGTTTCCTTAAAGCTACAAGACTAATCCCAAAAACTAGAAATAACACTGGAAAAAAACTAACCTTGGGTTCTGGATCATTGTGCCAACCAGCACAAAGAGCCTTCATGTCTTCTCAGGGGTAGCAACTACAAATACAATTCAACATATAGCCCTCCTTGTCTACATTAATTCTATAACATTCAGTGGTCGGGTAGTCAACTGCAGTTCATAGAGGCAACATAGAGCTACATCATAATACCTTATGCTGTTTGATATGCTTACACTCACATAAGACAAATTGCTAAGTGTTCTCTCCATCACCCAGTAGTGTACCATGGGTCCAAAGAAATGCAATAGAAAGGATGTAAAACTTCTAAAAGCTTTTGGTTTACTGAAAGCCATAAACTGCACACCTCTCTCTCACACACACCTTTGCATTAATCACACTGCTAAATGCTGCATCCTACAACACAATATCAGCACCCCAGTTGTCATCACACATTACATGGTAACACTTAGGATCACAACAAAGACAGCACATCCAACAACACATCCCACACAGTGTAGCATACTATTTTCAATGTGCTGTACCCCTAAAATCTCATACCTCAAAAGTATGCCAACATATAGGGTGGTTCGGGGACTATGTTAATCTTACTTTTATGAGGTAATGTGTTCCAAGATAAGGTGTAAGTTTAGCATATCAAAAATACAGTAGAATAGAAAAGCACTGTCTGAATAAGTGAGTTCTACGGCGGACTTAGGAATTTATGAAATTTATTACGAAAATGTAAAAGGTACAGTGCAGGGTAATTAAATGCAGAAGGAACTGGGATACATAGAAATTGATTGCCATAAAGTACATCAGTACCGAAAAGTGACAAAATCAGATAAAATGTGAAGTCCTAAATGTGCAGCAGAATCAAGAAGGAGTTAGACAGTGTTCTTATGCATGGCAAAGGTCTCTCATCCTCAAATGTAAGGGTTTAAATAGGATCTGTCTCCAGAGAACAGTATGAAAACTGCAGAATCGTGGTGTGAGCAAAAACTAAAACCATCATACTTCCTTACACTCACTCCTCTAAGTCATAACCCACCAACATAATCATAAAAAACTGTTTATTCCCTGCAATACTAAAACCCTATACTAGTGTAAAGCTTATTGTGCACTCTATTTGTTAAAACGGCTTTTATGTTTGTGTTGTGGAAGTGTCTGGTGTTGTGTCCCTTTTTAAAAGGCATTATCTCAACCTGGAAGCTATTCCTGGTGTTCGGAATCACCAATGTATAAAGTGCCCCCAATCTAAGGGATCATTTTTGGCACAATCATGACAATTCCTGATATAATGTTGGCACTGGCATAATATGGTAACTCTTTACATATGCTGGGTATCCTTGGACTAATCATGGAATATTAGCAGTCATCCCGGCCACACTGATGGTATGCTTGGCCTAACTGTGGCCTTCTATCAAATAATTGTGGTCAATAATGGAAAAATAATATCCATGACTGACATGCTTTGGTGGTTCTTAGCATTATGGTGGGTGGTCAGGGCACACTTGCAGCCCTGACATAATGGAGGGCTTCCTTAGCATAGTGTAGGCATCTTTGCCATTATGGTGGGCATCGGTGGTGTTGGAAATGGCCCTTTTTGCAGGATTATCCCCAGACTTTTTGCCTTCTGCCTCCTATTTGTTCAGGTCTGTTTTTGCTGTTTTTTTGTCTCTGTGCACTTTACCACTGCTAATCAGTGCTAAAGTGCAAGTGCTCCCTATATAAATTGTGCTGTTGGTTGGTTTATCCATGATTGGCATATTTGAATTACTGGTAAATCCCTAGTAAAGTGCACTAGAGGTGCCCACGGCCTGTAAATCAAATGCTACTAGTGGGCCTGCTAATGTGGTTGTGGCACCCACATTAGTAGCCTTGTAAACATGGCTCAAACCTGCCACTGCAGTGTCTGTGTGTGCAGTTTTAAACTGCCTATTCGACCCACTTGCCAGGCCTCAACCTTCCCTTTTGCTACATGTAAGGCACCCCCAAGTTAGGCCCTAGGAGGCCCCAGGGCCCAAGTGCAGTGTATGTTTAAGGTAGGACATATACTAGTGTGTTTTATATGTCCTAACAGTGAAATACTGCCAAATTCGGTTTTCACTCTGTAAGGCCTAGCTCTCTCATAGGTTAACATGGGGGCTGCCTTTAAATATCCTTAAAGCGCAGATTCCCTTTGAGAGTAGATCCAAATGTGGAGTTTAGGGTCTCTGAACTCACAATTTAAAAATACATCTTTTAGTGAAGTTGGTTTTTAAATTGGCTGTTTGAAAATACCACTTTTAGAAAGTAGGCATTTTCTTGCTTATACTATTCTGTGACTCTGCCTGTTTGTGGATGGTTTGTCTGCGTCAGTTTGACAGTTGGGCTGCTTTGCACCTCTCTAGACAGTAACACAAAAGGGGGCGGGGATATAGCCTGCATATCCTGATGATCCATCTGAGCTAGAGAGGAGCCCGGAGTGGTCGTTCACACCTGAAAGGACTGTGCCTGCGCTCACACAATACAGTCTCTGACCCCCTGGTGTGCGTCTGGGGCCTGGCCAAGCAAGGATCTTGCAAACACTTTAGACTTTGCTTTGAAGTATGCCAACTTCAAAGGCAGAACTGGGTATAAGAAGAAGACCCAAAACTCCAAACGTTTGGAATCTTTCTGGAATCAAGAGGAACCTCTGCCCAGGAGAAGAGCTGAAGGAGAAGTACTGTCCCTTTGCTGTGTTGCTTTGCTGGACTGGCCTGCAGTTGATGCTTCTGCCTGAAAAGAGTGCAAAGGGTGAACTTTGCTGTGTGTCCTGCTTGAGAAAATTCTCCAAGGCTTGAAGTAGAGCTTGCCTCCTGTTGGAAGTCTCAGGGACACCATAGATTTCAGATTCCTCGACCTGCAGCACTGGGAACTGTGTGTTTAGTGCTTTTCAAGAGGAGTACCCACCGAGATGCCGCCAATGATGCAGCTGGCCTGCACCGTGACCTACCGACGCCACACGGAGTCGCATTGCCCCGCTTCGCACTGCGACCCTGGTTTCCCCGATGTCGTAATCAGACGACTTCACCGAGCCGCTGCTCGCACCGCGACCTGTGGGCCTGCACTCTGGCATCGCCTGCTCACACCGCAGCCTGGGCATCCCGACGACTCCGCTCCTGCCGGCGTCTGCACCGTGGCCTTTGGACACCGCTCTTGAGGTACACGAAGCACCGTCCCATCCTGCACCGCAGCCCCGGTCCACAGACGCCAGCATCATCGACTCCTGTGTCGTCACCAGGCATCCTGTCTGCACCGTGGCCTGTGGACACCGCTCGTGAGGGTCACAAAGCATCATCCTGCACCGCTTGCTTGGGCCTACCGACGACAACGCTTCATCAACGATAACGCTGCTGCCTGCACAGTGACCTGCGGACACCGCATGTCGCATCGTCCCGCTTCACACCGCAGCCCCGACGGCATCCACGACGGCGCACCTGACTTCATCAGCCTGGAGTTCGATCTGCAACACGTGTGACCTCAAGGGCCCGACGACTTCTGCACCGACTCCGGAACCGACACTGCGACGTCAGTGACGCCGCCCTCCGGAGCTCACCGCGAGGATCAGGATGTCCTACAAATCCAAGGTACTGTTTGCGGGTCTTTCTGACACTGTAGCTGTCCCGCAATGCCGCGGCCGGCCTGAACTGTTGGTTTTGTTGATCACAACGCCGTCATACCCCCAAGTGGAGCTATCGACTTCAAGGAACTGTAGTTTTGAGTAAATCTTGCAGGATTCATTATTTTCATTACTGTCTGTTGGATTTTTATCTTATTTGGCCTTTTTTTATATAGATAAATATTGGCTATTTTTCTAAAACTGGTGTAGTATCCTTTTGTAGTGTTTTCATTTATTACTGTGTGTTATGTGCAAATGCTTTACAAATTGCTTCTGAGATAAGCCTGACTGCTCGTGTCAAGCTACCAAGGGGGTGAGCAGGGGTTATCTGAGCGGGTATCTCCCTTATCCTGACTAGAGTGAGGGTCCCTACTTGGACAGGGTGCAAACCCACTGCCAACTAGAGACCCCATTTCTAACACCTGGCATTTGATAATAGGACCTGGGCAGGTAGAGAGAAATCTCTCAATTTGATGCATCTGTACTCATGTAATCACTTGCTAACATTTGGGGACAGGGGGTACTTGCATTTGAAGAGACCTTCTGTCAAAAATAGAATCTTCCCTGCCAGACCTATTTTTGCAACTGTTGCTTTGCAAGCTCTGCACCATCAACAGCTACCATTGATTAGTGAAGCAATGAAGGAGAGCATGTCTACCTCATGACAGATATGTGGACCAGTGATTAGGCCCCAGGCTAAATGTGCAACACTACACACTGGGTTTCTGTCAAAGGGTTTAAGCAAAAGCTAGACACTGGTCTCACTGTTGAAGACTCTTTTGAAGCATTTAACGACATGCAGCAATTACAATGTTCTCCATGGAGAAATTACATCTAGCTGTCAATATCCTGCAAGAATTTAACACCAAACTCTATGAATGGTTCATACTCAGAGATCTCAGTATCAGATGTTTTACCATTGACAGTGGCAGTAATATTGCCAAAGCCATGGCGGACAGAGAATACTTCAGAGTCCTCTGTATAGTCATTGCATCAACCTAATTGTGCAGGATGTCCTAAAAAAAGAAGCAGTAGTCAACAACATACTTGTTACCTGTCGCTGGATTTGCACTCATTTCAGTCATTCTTTCAAATCCCAGAAGCAGTTAAAGATCATTCAGTGCGCTGATGGAGTCCCGGTAAAGGCCTCACACAGGAGGTGCCAACCCGTTGGTACTAAACCTTCTACAATATGCAACGTCTATTTGCAACATGTTTTTGAGCTATACGGTCTATCAATGATCATGTACTACAAAGTATAGGGGATGCAAATGCCAAAGCCATGATGATGGTGGCTGACAAATGGGAACTAGTGGAGTGCCTGGTCCAAAAGCTAGTACCTTTTGTGATTTTGACACAGGAAGTCAGTGAGTAATACAGTTCTTTGAGCCCAGTGATCCATATGCTGCAGGAACAGTAACAGCAGTTGAAACAAACATTTGCCAGTGTCAATTAAGAAGCATCTTCTTTAGTTAACAGCTTAATCCTGATTCTGAGTGCAAATCAAAGGTTGCAAAAAGAGACGGTGTGCTCTGAAGACTACATCTATTTAAAAATACTGGATCTACAGTACAAAAAGCACTTGAGACTGTCATTACTTTTGCAACAGTAGATGTCTCAATTTACAAACACTGGATTGTCAGGAAAGCAGGTGATCTAGATGATGAACAATTCCACATTCAAGGTCCTAGCAGAACTGAAGTGCTGCCTTCAACTACCAGAGAGAGTGATGTTGCTAAAATACATTTTATTTTCTTGATTAACAGGTCTGTCTTTATTTGGAAGAAATACAATCTGCAAGTCTCGATAACAATATTCAGATGAAGAACCAATGTCTATCCATTTCTATGAGAAACAAGAATGCTCAAAGAGGCCTACCCATGTGGATTGAAAAAAGGTGAGTTATTTCTAAGAACCGAGATTAGTGGCTTGAATGGCAAATCCTGAGTGGGTGTGGTGGACATTGATTCTGGGCACAGGTATGCTTTTTTATTGTTTGGGTCAGCATCCAGGTTACTTGCAGTTAGTTGTCTGGGGTCAGTGGTTCTAGATTGGGCCCTAGTTAGTTGTATGTTAGCATATGCTTCTCATTTGGCCTCATAGTGCACCATGTTTACCTTAACTCTAAAATATTGCCATTTTGTTTTTTCTTGTTCCACTGATCTTCTTTCATGCAAAGAGGTGGAACCCCATGGCTCTCCTGCTCTGTCATTCACTCCCGCTCCCAAGACAGACAATGCCAGAAGATTGCAGTTACACCATTAGTATACAGTATCAGTTTTCTTCACTTTTATTTTGAATATTTTGAACAGTGTGTGCTGCACGCATACTCACTCACTCATACCTATGAATTCACAATGCACTCACAAATACACATACATACATTCATATATACATGCATTTACACACCAAACATCAAAAAACATAAAACTTACCTTTTCTCCAGCTCTCCAGGTGGGAAGACTTGTAGGTCCCAGGAGAGATGAGACTGCTGGCTTCCCTCACTGGCTGACAATAGGTTAGCCAATGAGGGAAGCCAGCAGTCACTTACTCATCACAGAGTGGGATGGGGTCACTGAGACTGCGGATTCCAACCCACTCTGAGACGAGGTGTCACTGATTGACACTCAGTCCTGGGCACCTGGGTGCCAGGTCTGAAGCCTTGTCATGTGAGGAAGGGCGTTGAGGCACGTTTGCCAGGCTGAGAATGTCACTCCCACAGGGCTGTGAAATCCTCTGCCTGGCAAAGTTCATCTCAGGTAATCAGGAGCCTGCATATTTTGCTTGTGTCTAGCTCCTGACTGCCTGACTTGATCAAGAAGAGTGTCTGTCAGGCTGACCTTGCCTCAGCCTGACAGTCACTTTTCATGTCGGGGAAAATGGTTGGAGAATGGCCCCCCACCCATACGGACAGGCACACAGCTGGAATGGCAATCTTTCTATGCTGGTTCTCCTGCGCCATTCAGAATAAGAAGAACCTTGGTTTTCTTGTAACATCTTCTTATTATAGGCCTGTTAGGGCACCATAGTGCGGGCAATGAATATAACAATGGGAGACCAAGTATAGGCAGTGTGCGCTTCTTTGTCCTCAATCTATACCCCACATGGAATCAATCAACCTGATGATTCTACCAAAGCTAACCTCATTCAAAGACTTGCATGTTCATTATGCTTATTTTACTAAATGACTCCCCCTTATTTCACTCAGTTTTTTTATTTATGCTGATCTTCGAACTGGATTTTCCACTCACTCTGTGTTTTCTTTTTGTTTTATGATGCACAATGAGAATCCTTCGGCGCTGGTTCCCCTGCACCATTTAGAGTAAGAAGAACTTCCGAATAAGCAGGACCTTGTTTTTTTCGTAACATCATCCAAGTACCTTGTTAGGTCTGTTAGGGCCACCAGCAGTTATTAATTTTAGAAAACCCAACGCATGAGGAGGGAAGAGCATGTTTACCAATTAAGCGTAATTCTGTTTATTTTTTTGTGAGTTTCGTGAAATTATGCTAATTGTACTGGCTTATTTTGCACAACCCTAGATTGTATATGTAGTGTGCATACGTGCTTGTTTATGTGACCAGGGTGCAGCTGTATGTGTGTGGCAAGTTATCAGTGTGTGCTCTCTGTGTGTACACTTATGCCGGTTCGCAGTGTGAGCATATGTGCGTGTACGTTTTGCCTGCCTGTGCGTTTGTATGCCTGGAAGTGTGTGGTTTGTGTTCCAGATGTATCTGTAGTTTTGCATGTTCATGGTTGTAGGTTTCCTTGTGCACATGCACTATAACAGAGCCAGACCCATTGCCCGCGTCAGTACTTGTCTTGTTGCATTTCACCCTAGTGATTAAGGGCCATATGTACGAACACATTTTCCCATAGTCACAGAATGGGCAAAACTGCTTGCTACATCTAGCCCTAAGTCCCATTGTTTAATCAGTAAACTGACTTGAATCATGAATGCGTGTGTATCCTCTTAAAATGATATATTTGATCAGAGAATAAGTCACAACAAGAAGTCTCGAATTTAGGTATTTTTTAGTGAAACTAAGCTCCACGCCGATGAGCCATTTTCTTCGAGATCAGAATGCAAGAAAATAGCCAAATCATGCTGTTCGAAAATGTTTTCGTGCTTTACGAATTTCTGATTGTAATATTGTATTAAGACCTTTGCATAAATTCTAAGTATACCACAACACTGGATCAAATTATAATAAAATGCCCTTTCATCGAAACTTCATGTTTCGAAGCCAAATCCAAATGTGAAATATTGGTCTAGGATTACATGGAAAGCAAAAGGCACAGCAAATTATGGACAAACACGTAACAGGTAATGGAATGGAACACATACTTCCATTCAACCTTTCAGCAATTCCAGCGGTGTGAATATTTTCTTTGGGTTCGAGGGAGCACTCTTGCTGAAAGCTTCAAGATAAATAAGCTGAAAAGTAATGATGTGTTTGAAACGTGTTTGCAACATAATGGGGTTACCCAAAAGACCGTAGGACCTGAGTACAGTTAACACTAACAACAAAATGGTCCAAATGAGGACTGCAAATGTTATTTGGAAAGGTGAAATACATTCTGACAAGACACATAATTTAAAGTACTGCAATTCTTTCCATTATTTGTTCTGTAAATATTGATCACTTGTCACTTTAAACAAGCACCTTTTTCCACTTTTTCACCCGATGAAGCAACCTTTAATATGCTTCAAATTACCTGTATAAAACATTTTACATATATCCTGGCTCTGGTGTTGTATTTCTTCTGTTCTCTCGTTTTTTATTCCCCATAGGTTTCAGCATACGATTAGTAACGTTGTGTGCCTTGTGGGCATCTGTTTTTTCTTTTCAAAATAACGTTTGCAGTCCCCATTTAGACCAGTGTGTTGTTTGTGTTTCAAACATAGCTTGTTTAACAAAGGGCAGCCGACAGAGGCTGAGCCACAGAATGATTGCTATGATACATTGGCCCATATTTATACTTTTTGACGCAAAACTGCGCTAACGCAGTTTTGCATCAAAAAAATTAGCGCTGGCTAGCGCCATTCTGAAGCGCCATGCGGGCGCCGTATTTATAGAATGACGTTAGCCGCCGGCGCCATCTGGTGTGCGTTAAAAAAAACGACGTACACCAGGCAGCGCCGCCGTAGGGGGATATGGGGCTTGGGCGTCAAGAAATGGGGCAAGTCAGGTTGAGGCAATTTTTTCGCCTCAACCCGATTTGCGCCATTTCTTTTTCACTCCCAACCCCCATAGAAATGACTCCTGTCTTAGCAAAGACAGGAGTCATGCCCCCTTGCCCAATGGCCATGCCCAGGGGACTTCTGTCCCCTGGGCATGGTCATTGGGCATAGTGGCATGTAGGGGGGCACAAATCAGGCCCCCCTATGCCACAAAAAAACAACAAAAAAAACACTTACCTGAACTTACCTTAATGTCCCTGGGATGGGTCCCTCCAGCCTTGGGTGTCCTCCTGGGGTGGGCAAGGGTGACAGGGGGTGTCCCTGGGGGCATGGGAGGGCACCTCTGGGCTCCTTCAGAGCCCACAGGTCCCTTAACGCCTGCCTTTTGCAGGCGCTAAAAAACGGGGCAAAAGCGGCCGTACGTCATTTTTTTTGACCCGCCCACTCCCGGGCGTGAATTTTGCCCGGGAGTATAAATCCGACGCACATGCCTCGGAGTCGATTTTTTAGACGGGAACGCCTACTTTGCATATAATTAACGCAAAGTAGGTGTCCACGCTAAAAAATTACGCTAACTCCATGGACTTTGGCACTAGACGCGTCTAACGCCAAAGTATAAATATGGAGTTAGTTTTGCGTCGGAATTGCGTCAAAAAAACGACGCAATTCCGGCGCAAACGGAGTATAAATATGCCCCATTATGTTTACAAAATAGAAAAGAAACCATGAAGTATCACTAGGTTTGAACAGCCAGTTGCAAAAGGATTGGTTATTATATTTTGATTCCATGACATTTAAAACAAAATTGACATTTAAATTAAATGGTAGAGACAACGCTTTGTTGATTTTAGGGTTTATGATCACAATCCATTATTCATCATTTTTTTCCATGTTTTGCTGATCTTCATTTATGCCATTGAAAAGATCTGTAAGATTCTATGTGATACCAAACATGACTGTGGGAAAAAGCCCACACAATATGATAAGACTCAAACTTTATTTGATATTTGCATGTTTTCAGTATATATATAGGATATTCAATCCATTTGCCTGTTGTGTTACCCTAATATTAATGGGACGGAGGGGTCATACCTGGTAGAATTCCTAATCCCCAAAAGAAAACTGCAACCTTTTTGGAGAAAATGAAAACTGGCAGGTGTAACTCATTCCTTTGCTACTGATCTATGCTATGGGAAGTGAGAATTTAGGAGTCAGGCAAAACCAGATGTTCTTTGATCTGCAGGTGGATTATAGAGCCCACTCAGTACCTCGAAATCAGCAATCACTGTAGTTGGCATTTTACACTAATGGTTCTTTATTCTACATTACTCCTCTAAAAATAATGTGCTTTACAATTACTGTAAATATGACGAACTCAGAGCTTAATAAGCAGCCGCTACAGTGTTGCAAGCCGTGCGAGCAGAAGGAGGAGTAACTCACTGGCAATTGCGCTCAGCATTCAGGTGTCTCCGCGGCACAGAATTCGCTTAATAGGCAGCCGCTACATGTTGCAAGCAGAGGCACTTTGGCCCCTTGCCTCCCATCTGGGGTGGGACTTCATCCCTAGAGGTCTGGGCGAACAGAAGTAGGGGAAACTCACTGGCAATCACACTAAAAGCACTCACTTCTCCCCGAGACGAGGGATGCGCTTAAAAGGCAGGTGATACAGAGATGCAAGCAGAGACACTTTGGCCCCTTGCCTGCCATTTGGGGTGGGACTTCATCCCCAGAGGTCCCTGCGACCAGAAGGAGAGGAAACTCACTGGCAATCGCACTAAAAGAGCTCAGTTCTCACCACGGCACCAGACACGGCCAGGCATGTGCCGAAGTAAAGACGGGGCCAAGAGTGGGCCCGTCTGCCCCATCCCTGCCAGGGATGAGACTGGACGGGGTCACTGCCCTGTGACTGACAATCTAATTTGGGACAAAAAGGTAAGATACCCGCTGAATTTCCTTTTATAATCCTCACTAAGTATGGGAAAAAGCAGGCTGGCCGGATGCCTTGGTCCTTCACATTAACCCCCACTAAACCTACCAGCATTGACGCCATGTTGGAACGTGCAATAGGGGTGGTGTCAAATGAAATTCCTCTAACCAAACACAGGTTATCTTTGGGGCAGGGGAGTAGGTTTGGTGACCTAACAAACAGATTTGGTGTAGTTCAAACTAGTAGCCCTGTGGAGGAAGCCATTATCAGCATTGTGGGTGAAACAGGGCCCACCCATTGTTCCGACATCTTGCAAGGAGTCACTGCTTACATAACAAACCCTGCTATCCTCTTGGCCTCTCCAATGTTGAATAGCCCCACCTTCCCTTTGAACCTGCAACTAAATGTAAAAAGTCAAGTGCCCACTTTCCATGGGCGAAATCCCAGTTGGGTGAAACCAGGGTAGAAAAGGGTCCCAACTCTCCAAATATGGCTAATGTCAGCATTGAGGAGATTTATAAGATTATTTCACCCAACTTTTTTTTATCACTGTCCTCAGCGACGTTGGGGCCTGATATGTGAAAAAAGGATTGCAGCCTTAACAGACTGCAGTGAGGTGACTGACAGATCCATCCAGGTCACCTGGGAGGGGCTCATTGACTGTATTAGATAAAAGCATCACAAATCTAAAAGCACCACCAAAACTGGACCGTGCAGCCCCAACAGCCTCAGCATCATTCACAAACCCAGCCGAGTTTAATTGTTCAAGCATCAATACCAAATTACATAGATTAGCAAACACCCCGGCCGGCCCTTTTACACAAGTGGAGCCCCTCACTTCAGCTCTTTCCCTTTTGACCTTGTCCATCAAAAACTCCAAGTTAAAAATATTAAGTTGGAATGTCGTTGGCCCCCGCTCTAAGATACTATTACCTGATTCGCAATCATTTATAAAATTGTATGACATTATATTACTACATGAGACCTGGGAAGCCAACTCCATAGTTTTTGAAGGTTTTGTGTGTTTTATCTTAACTTCTGTACCACCCCCGTCTGGCCGTGCTTCAGGCGGATTGTCTATTTGGGTTAATTTATTACTTGGGGGTCCTGCAGAGGTGATGGAAACTCCTGAAATCGATTATCAAGCCGTCTCCCACAAGGGGGTCTTGACATTACTTCTTATTCATTTCTACCACAATGAGTTTTTTTAATGTGCCCAATCAAAAATTTCTAGGTTTATTTAATTTCATCTCAACCCTTGTGGAGGATAAATCTCAGCACAGTCAGCAAATGTATCTTTGTTTAGGGGCAATTTTAATGCCAGGTTACCTCATCAGAGAGCAGGGTGGAGCCAATGGCTCTCATGAAATCTGACGAGCAAGATAATTTTGGTATACACAATGTACTGGAGGGGGCTGGGTCTAGTATGCCGGGGTTCCCTACTTTCAAGGGGAAGGAATAGCTTTCAATTATTGATTATGTTTTTCTTCCTCATAACCTAATGAAACTGTTGCTGCATGGGACAATTATTGGCACTAATTTTGGGAATCATAACCCAATTGAGATAACTTCAGCATTGCCTTGCAGAGAGAACCCATATGGCGTCTCAGGTCTTATTAATTAATTGCTAACCACAGACAACCTCGGGTTGCGCTGGAAACTGCCCAACCCCCCCCCAAAGTTATTGATCAAAGTGATAGGTGAGAGCATTCAGTTAGTTATGGGATGCCTAAAGGAGGATAATGATAAAGGGATGATCATCACCTCTTTTACAGCATTCCACGATAGGATTAAATCCATTAAACAGCGCTTCAGGCTCCACACAGGTTTGACCATGCATGCTCCTTGGCCAATCACCTTTTGCGCAAAGCTTTTAATGCAAGCCCTCGTGATTGTACACTGGTGGCTGCTCAGCATAAGCACTACAAATCAGTCATAAGTAAGAGAAGGAAGGCAGTTATTGTTCACCAGCGGGCTCTATTAACAGACATCGTCTGAACGAAAGATAGTAAGACCTATTGGAAGGGAGTGTCATGTATGCGGTCTCTAGACCAGGGTGGTACATCGATCAGCTGTCACGTAAATGGGGAGGAATGGGTGGCACATTTTTCAGGAAATCTATGCAGATAGTGAGCCCATTTGGGCATAGTTACCATTTGGAGACGCACAATTATTTTTCTTTGCTGGTAGTTGCTGGAAGTTACGGTCGCCATTCAGGAGAGTGTGGCGGGGGGGCAGGTCCTTATGGCATACCCATTGATATCATTAACTGCAATATAAATCTCTGGGTCCCTTTGTTGACCAAAGTTACAATAGTTTGAGTTATTCCTCGATTCCTTGCTCTTGAGTCACCTTGGTTATTGCCCCTATATTTAAGAAAGGGAGTCATGCTGAGCCCGAATGTTACCGTCCCTTTTCTTTGATTGACATCCCTGCTAAAACCCTAGGCAGAGTTCTGTATAACGGAATAGAGGAATGGATTAATGATAGCAATATACTAAATGCATGCCAGTATGGATTTCAAAGTGGTAAAGGAATGGTAGAATAATGTCTCAACCTAAACATGATTATTGCGAAATATACTGTGGAAAAACAGTTGACATTACACCAGCCTTTGTGGGTCAGTCAATGGCCTTCAATTGTGTTAATTGGACAACGTTGTGGCAATCCCTTATCAAGTACATGGCATTCAAACATTTACTTGTTTCTCAGCACACGGGCACTAAAGTCTGTGTCGGGTTTGGCAACAAGGGGGAAGTTTCAAACAAATTTATCATTGACCAGTGGGTTCGCCGATGGTGCGTACTAGCCCTGCTCCTTTTTATTCTGTATACAAATAATCTTAGCTCAGAGTTTAACAAGTGCACCTCGATGTGCCTATGTCAAATGGTACCCACCTTCCTGCATTACTCTATGCGGACAGCGCAGTATTACTCGCCCACACCCCCAAAGACCTACGCCTATTAGTCCATTCCTTTGTGCACTTTATGGCAAATCTCAATTTATTGACTAACTTTACGAAATCCTTAATAATGACTTCTGGTCCTAAACGAATGTGACTTCCGTGTATTGCAGTGGGTTTGAACATTCCATTAAGCAATAGCTCTTTGTCCTATTTGGGGGTCATTTTTAGTTCCACTGGTTCATGGTCTCCCTTTATTGCACAAAATAGGTCTAAGTTTTTAAGTGCAGTTAGCTCACTTCTCAGCCTACCGAACCAACGGAAGGAAGGACCCTCTCACTGTTGTTGCAAATAAATTCTGCCCAGTGCACACCTATTGCGATTTACGATGCAGGAATCTGGGGATCAGGTAATCCCATAAACCTCCAGAATTAAGAAAATTGCTTTCATAGGAGAATATTATCAGCCCCTGCATCGACCACTCAGTTTATCTGTCATAAGGAGCTGGGCTTAGATTATGTGGGCGACTATATTCATAGTCACCCGGCTCTTATGTGCTTTTAGAGTTCGGAAGAAGAATTATTAACAAGGAATATAATCTCTGATTGTGTGGCATGTGATAAGGACCTTTCCATCCCCTGTCTGGCATATGTTAAAATCCCTTGAAGGACCTGGTTTAACTGACATTTTCTTAGATAAAGAGCCACAAGCTGCTGTTGGCAGGAACCAAGTACAAGCCTTATTATTAGAACAGGCCCAAACAGAGAGGTTGAGGGTGGAAGGCCAGAAACCAAGGGGCATATTCATAATGCCCTAGTGCCACCTTGCGCCACATTAACATAATTATTTTTTACGTTAATGTGGACAAACGAGGCAGAAATCCCGCACCGTATTTACAGAGTGGCACAATGCATGCATTGCACCACTCTGTAAACCTTTGCGCTACAATTTGCCTGCTCTAGGCATAATGTATGCAAAGGAGGCATTTCCCCATTAGGGGTGCCAGAAAAATGGCGTAAGGAAATCTGTGAGATTTCCTTGCGCCATTTTTTACGGCACTTTTAACGCCTGCTCAAGAGCAGGCATTAAAAGGGGGCTTCCATTCTTTAAAATGGGGCATTATGTACTCTGCAAGAGTAGCGCCAATATTTTGGCACTACTCCTGCAGAGTACATCAATAGCGTCATGTGAAATTACGCTATTGCCCCCTACCCTGCGCCATGGTGCGCCTTATTTTTAATTCGGCATACACATGGTGGCGGGAGGGGGTGCTTAGGGGCGCAATGAAAGTAGTGCTGCACTCTGTGCAGCGCTACTTTCAATAAATGAGCCCCCAAGTGTCATGAGTTTTTTGCACACTAACCCTGGGGAGAGTCCCACAGATTATTTGTGGAACACCAGCAGGGGACGATCCCTATTACTTTGCTTCAGGGCCGGTGTAATGAAATATTCCCGATGCTTCCCGCTTGGGTTCCAGCACAAGCTTGAGTCATGGCGTGCCCATGTAACATTCTGTCCAACAAACTATGATGCACTTTCTCTTTTTCTGTGATTATTATAAACTTTACACCAAATATTTTTTAGTGCCCCTCATGAAGCTTAGAAACCTTCGTTACTGCCGTTATGCCTACTGCTTTTTACAAGCATTATCCCATGATGAAAGTTGTCTCCAAGCTGCAGTATGCTCTAGAAGGACAGTGCTCTCTGAATAATCAGGTCTGCTGACTCCTCTATTCATCAGTGAAGTAGTATAAATTTGTAGCATAAGGTTTTTAGATTAACCCTGAATGATGTATTTTTATTTGATCTGTTTTAATAATCGAATGATTTTCTGTATTTTATTTATGTGTTTTTATTTTTATGGCAGGATGCCTGATTGGTGTTATTTTTTGTATATATTTGATACTTTTAGGGCTAGCTTTTACCTCTAGCCAGGGAATATAAAACTCTACCTGATCATAACCAGCATCAAAAAGCCTGGTTGTATTGATACATCATAATCTCCAGAGACATGTAGAACCTCCCCACGTACCTGATTGTACCATCAGGCCTGAAGTCCGAATACTGTAATCCAGCATCCCTCCAGCCCAGGTCCTTGTGACTAAGCCTGCAGTTGCACCCGTGTTTCACATACCTTCCAACTACATTGTGCTCTATGGAGAGAGGAGGGGCCTGGCCATACCTGGCTCCTAATCTGTTACACAGGAACATGAACAATGATTCTTATTAATAATATAGTGATACACTGACGCTTACTGCACTTTGCTTCCTTCTTCTTACAAGGCGACATTCCCAAGATCATTTCTCCTCATAGCCATTTTTCAGCTGCCGTTTTTGTACTTGCACCGCGCCATCTAAATCATTTAATGGAGGCTGAGCATGTTGACATAAGCCAGATCTGTATTGTATTTAACATTAATAAATAGATAAAAAAGCCTTGCCACACATGTTATTTACTCCATCCCTGTCACTGTCAATATTTAGTGCATGGGTACCACTGGTTTCACTTTACAGCACCAATATATATTTGCAAAGTGTTTATTAGTATCGTTAAGAATGTACTGCAAATTCCCCTCTACTGTGAATTCAGACAGTCAGAGGCTCTAGCGCCGAACTTCTGCTTCATTTTATTGTAGATAATTTTGCAGCATGTATGCAAGCGAAGGTCAAAGAAAGGCAGTGGTTTAAAAACTGCCGGTAGAGCATATTCGTTATCAAGGGGAATGTGAGTGTGAGCAGTCCCTACGTGTATAAGAACATGGCATCCTGGCATTCCCTGGTAATCCTTGCCATTGGTATAGTGCTATCCACATGTTGCACTTATGGCATAATGGGCAGAGTCCATCAACTTGAACTCACGTTGGACAATAGGAATGAAACCTGACTCAACATGGTTGAAATTTGGGGTTCATGTCTATGCTGTCTATACCACTGCATCTAAGGGTTTTATTGGGCACAAGCAACAAATGCAGTCCTGAGTGTATCACTTCCACACCTGCCAATGATGTGCAGTGGATGGGCTTCTCTCTTTTTTTGACAGTTCACATCTTTTTCCTTAAATCATCCATCCTTCCTGTGCTCTAGAGCCCCTTTAATTTTTTCTATATCTGTTCATCCAAAAGCTTGCTTGATCCGTCCTTCCTTTGACCTCAATCTACCTACATTTGCCCAACTGTGAGCTTGCTACCACCTGGCAAGATCATCAGGAAGCGAGTTAGTAAGTGGTAAAGAACAAACACCACTTATTGTTTATGATAACATTCTTGTTTGACATGAATATCTCTTTCCAAATATGACTAGTAGAGCTTAGCTCTACTATGCTACTGTGTTATGTTTCCTCTCCCTTCATTTCCCATATATGTTGTCTTTGGTCACCATTGCAAATTATGGAACCATCTTTGTGTCGAACTGTGTATGCATTTAAAAGGGTTGGCGGAAATGCAGGGACGTATCGTCAGGCGTATATTTAAACCACCCGAGTCAGAACCTGACAATCACATATTGAGAAGGAAGTCAGAGCCATTTTGCTAGGATGGCAACACTTTCACATACACTTATTTGGAGAACCTTACTCTGTGGCTAAGCAGCACAAATCAATGGTACTCTTTCCCACTTTGTGAAATCGACATTCCAGCTCCTAGGATATCATTTTCCTTGGCAAATCAGCCCAAACCTCACAGTTCAGTTGATTACCTCATCGGGATTCTCTCTCGAAGGAAATGGAGAAAATCAAGTTTGACAATGAACGTGTTCACACCATTGAATACTTTGGTATTCTAAGTGCCATAAACTTGGAGGATGTTATTGCAGCAATAGCCAACGGCCCACTTGCGAGCCAGGTGGAAGAGCACTGGAACCATATTTTTGTGCCCATCAACATTGGTAACCATCATGGCCACCACAAACTAGCTGTGTCTGGCAAAGGACTTGTTCTTTACGGATCCCACATGGTCATATCACAAGCCCCCAACTCCTGAGTCATTCAGCTGGCACACTTTAGGAACCAAGACCCATCAACACCTAAGCACTCATTCAAGAAAGGACGTTGTTTCCCTGGCACAAATCTACAAGTAGAACACAAAGTATATCGCTTGATTATACGCAAGACATATGTGCCATCAGAGACACTGCCCCTCATTGTCTCAGAGGAACCCAATGCAACATTGTAGGAAATGCTAAAGAATGGCTTCCAGCATGTCCAATGGATACCAGGCATTTGTGGTTATAGACCAGAAGTGTTACTGGTGACCACGTTCTCCACAGAAGCAGTCACTGCCAACTGGGAGATAAAAATAGGAAAATAAGGGATAAAGGTCCCACAGTCAGGACCCAACTGGCTTTTTGTCATCAGTCAATTCCCCGGTGGCATGGAGCCTGTGGAGTCTGTTTTTAAGTCCGAGGACCGCTGCTGGGGCCTCTGCCACTTTACCGCAGCAAGCACAGTACAAGCCATAAACAAAGGGAGAGAGTGCGGAGAGATCAGAGAGAGACACACAAAACAGAGAGGAGATGAGACAGAAAATGGATGCAAGGAAAAAGAGTGGTGAAGAAGTGAGGGGGTTGGGATGAACATTTCTGCCAGGGCTACTTTTGGTTCCCAGTCCGGCATTACCCACTGCCTTGTCCCCTGGAGCAAACTTTTCTTGCCACATACATTGAAAGAAAAAAAAGGAGCGCGATTGCGCTACGTAAAACCCAGCACTGTCACGCTGCATGGAAAATAAAAAGATAAAGTAGTGCAGAAACCAGGCTGAAAACATGGAGCCTCGTATGTTTTCAGTAGTTGCCAATGCGCTCGAGGAGGGCTAAACACTGCAAAAGGCATGACGTATGCATGCCTTTCACTAATGAAATCAAGTGGATTTTAAAAGGCAAGCTCACGAACCAATGTAAGTGACAGGCGTGACATGGGTGTGGCTAGAAGCCCAAAGAGAGATTACACCAGGGACGGAGCACTTGTGCGCACCACCATAAAAAGAGGAATATTATGCATACATGGTCGTGTTTGTTTACTTGCACATTATCTTTTAGTGACAGGTTTCTGTTATCAGCCATAACCCGGTGCAAGTATCAGTATATACCTGGAGAGCACAATTTGTGCTCCTGTAAGGGGGGGCTCATCCATCACAGGTGTAAATTACATTCCTGCCGAATTTCTACACTAGCACCTGGATTAAAATCAACCTGTATGTGGATTGATGCAAAAACGGCATATGATGGACGGAATGCAGAACAAATCAAACATTCACCCCAGTCACAGATTTAGGTTCAATCCATCCGTTTTTTTGCTTGCCATACAATTCAAGTTAGGACCCAGGCATATGCAAATCAGTCTTGACCCTGTTCCCCCATGGAAACAGTCTATACTGAAGTGGCAGGCCAGGTCCTCCCTGGACCAGAAACACACATCTTGGGACCGGATTCAGGGTATCACCCTTCATCAGCCAGGCTAGCTTGAATCTGGTGGTGGAGCAAGCACGGGACCCACGTCTGGGCATACCCTTCCCCCTTAGGACGAAAAATGCAAAAACAACAGATGATAGACAGAATGCAGAACAAATCAAACATTCACCTCCGAACCGTGATCAGCAAAATAATTCATGGATTATACCCAGATCTGTGATTGGGGGTGAATGTTTGATTGGTTCCGCATTCCGTCCATCATTTGTGTTTGCTTGCTTTTGTTGCTCTAAGTGCACTGGGTATACCCAGGTATGGGTCCTGGGCTCACTATTCCACTAAGCTGGCCTGGCTGATAAGGGGTGATACCCTAAAACTGGTCCCAGGATGATTGTTTCTGGTACAGGGAGGACATAGCTTGGCAGTTCGGGCTGGACTGTTCTTATGGGGAACATAGTCAAGACTGATTTGCATATGGCTAGGGCCAAACTGGGGTGGCGTGGTGAGCAAAAGAATTCATGGATTAAACCCAAATCTGTGACTGGGGGTGAATATTTGATTGGTTCCACATTCCGTCCATCATTTGTGTTTGTTTTCTTTTGTTGCCGTAAGTGCGCCAGAAAGGCCCAGACGTGGTTCCCGGGCTCCCTATGCCACTGGATTCAAGCGACCCTGGCTGATAAAGGGTGATACCCTGAAACCGGTCCCAGGACGCTTGTTTCTGGTCCAGGGAGGACCTGGCTTGGCAGTTCGGGCTGGACTGTTCCCATGGGGATCAGGGTCAAGACTGATTTGCAAAAGTCCTGCGACCTCAGAAACTTTTCTATAGCTTTCTACAGTGTGGCACCAGTAGATAAACTGTCAGTCAATCAACCAATCAGAATTTCTGAAGTGCGGTTAATCACCCAATAATGTATCAAGGTGCTTGCAAGTCCCGGAGGCTTATTCTAACAGCCTGGTCTTAAGGGCCATTTGGAGTTCTGGAAGTGAGGTGATGGTCCAGAGGTGCCAAGGGAGGCTGTGCCAGGTTTTTGCTGCGATGTGAGAGAAGTAGCGTTCTCCACTTCTGCTTCAGTAGATGCGGGGAGTATGGGCAAGTAAAAGGGAGGTAGAGCACAGTCTTCTCATTGGTTGGTGGAAGTTCAGGCGGTGGTTAATGTGGTTATTGTACAACCAAGTACTAGAGTCCTTGGTTGTGTAGAGCCTTGTGTGTGGGTCAGCAGCTTAATTTGGCATCTCTTCTGTATGAGGAGCCAGTGGAGTTACCTGAGGTGGGGTGTGATGTGGGTTCATCGGGGAAGGCCGAGGATGAATCTGGCTGCGGAGTTCTGTATGGTCTGAAGACTCTGTAGGGGGTGTGTGGCGATTCCTACCTAGAGGGTGTTGCTGTAGTCCAGTCGACTTGTGATGAGAGCCTGTCATAGTGTGTCTCGTATGTAGGGGTAGCCACTTGAAGATCTTACATAGCATGCACAAAGTGAGGAAGCAGGTGGAGGGGACAGTGTTGATCTGCAATTTAATGGTGAGCTTGCTGTCAATGAAGATTCTGAGATTTCTGGCATGGTCGAAGGGAGTGGGTGTGGGTCCTAGGTCTGATGACCACCAGGAGTCATTCCATGTGTTGCTGCTATTGCCAAAGACCAGTACTTCTTTCTTGACTGTGTTCAGCTGCAGGCAGTAGTTCTTCATCCACGCTTGTTATGCATCTGTGGAAGATGGTTCTGGTGGTGGAGGGATTGGTGAACGAGAGGATGAGTTGTATGTCGTCTGAGTAGGAAATTATGTTGATACTGTGGAATCTGATGATGGTGGCCAGTGGAGTCATATATGGCCCTGCGGTCAATCCCGCTATGTATGCTGCGGGGTTGGGTGGTCATAGGGGTTGGCTGCAGGCCCTGTGGCCAATCCCTGCTGTGCACAGCCTTTGGCGGTGGTTGGATTAACGTATAGTAATTAAAATTACTTTAAGTTTAAAAGACCATGGAAATTCACTAAAAAAAACAAAGGTTACAGGGACGTAATAGTTAGGAAATAGGATTTAAAAAACATAGAAGTTCACTTAAAAAAACAAAGATGACGGGGAAGTTATAGTTAGGCTCACATTTTTTATGTACAAAACGATAGAAATTCACCTGTTGGAGTTCTTTCAAGTAACTATAACTGGTGCCCTAAGGTAACTACATCTCGCGCCCTCGCCATACCCCGCTAATTACCACAAATATTACAGCACTCATGACATCTTTTATAACATCATTGATAATATTACTGTAACATTTCTTGTTAAAATTATTCATTAATAAACTGTGCATAGCGGGGGTGGGACTTGTAGTTACCTTAGGGCATGAGTTTTAGTTACACAAAATAACTATAACAGGTGCATTTCTATGGTTTTTGTATGTTTATAAAAATATATATGCTAATTCTATTTGCATCCCAGTGTAAGAATGTACCATCTTTCTTGGCAGGTTACCCCCAATTTCTGCCTGTTTGTCAGTATGTTTTGCCTGTCTCACTGGGATCCTGATAGCCAGCACCACAGTGCTCATAGTTTGTGGCCTAATGTGTGTGTTGTCAGTAGTGCTTCACTGTATCACTGAAGTTCTGCTTACCAGAACTCCAGTGCTTATGCTCTCTCTGCTTCCAAATTAGTCACTATAGTTTAGTGTCTTCATATTTCAATTCCAATTGGCACACTGGACCCCCTCATAAGTCCCTAGTATATGGTACCTAGGTACCCAGGGCATTGGGGTTCCAGGAGATCCTCATGGGCTGCAGCATTTCTTTTGCCACCCATAAGGAGATCAAACAAACCTTTCTTCAGGACTGCCACAGCAGCTTGAGTGAAATAGTGCCCACACCATTTTTACTACACTTAAGTAACTTATAAGTCACCTATATGTCTAACCTTCATTTACTGAAGGCTAGGTGCAAAGATACTAAGTGTGAGGGCACCGTTGCACTAGCAAAGGTGTCCCCAGGCTGTCCAGGGCTAATACCCCGGACTTTGTGAGTGTGGGGATACCATTACATGCATGCAATACATTCAGGTCAATACCTATATGTAGCCTCACAATGGTAACTCTGAATATGGCCATGTGATGTGTACAGGATCATGGAATTGTCCCCCCATTCCAAATCTGGTAGTGGGGGCTAATCCCATGCATCCTGGGGGCTCCACCATGAACCCCCAGTACTGCCAACCCAGCTCTCTGAGGCTTGCACTGCAGCTACAGCTGCTGCCACCTCACAGACAGGTTTCTGCCCTCCTGGGGTCTGAGCAGCTCAGTCCAAGGAAGGCAGAACAATGCATTTCCTTTGGGAGGAGGGTGTTACACCCTCTCCCTTTGGGAATAGGTGTTACAGGCTTGGGAGGGGTAGCCTCCTAGAGCCTCTGGAAATGCTGTGAGGGGCGCAGATGGTGCCCTCCTTGTATAAGCCAGTCTACACCAGTTCAGGGACTCCCAGTCCCTGCTCTGGCATGAAACTGGACAAAGAAAATGGGAGTGACCACTCCCCTGTCCATCACCACCCCAGGGGTGGTGCCCAGAGCTCTTCCAATGTGTCCCTGGCGTTAGCCATCTTGTTTTCCAAGGTGTGGGGACACTCTGGAGATCTCTGAGTGATCTCTGAGTGCCCAGTGCCAGCAGGTGACGGCGGAGACCCCTCCTGATAGATGTATACCTAGGTAGGTAGCCAATCCCCCTCTCAGGGCTATTTAGGGTCTCTCCAGTGGGTGTCTCTTCAGATTCAGCTTGCAAGACTCCTCCAGGAATCCTCTGCATCCTCTGCTTCAGCTTCTGACCGCCGGATCAACCACAGACTGCTCTAGGAACTGCTGTAACTGCAACAAAGTATCCAGGTCAACTCCTCTGACCTGCAACGTTAGCTCCAGACAGCATTTGCAACAGTTTCCAAGGTGTGCATGCTATGAGGACTCCCTGCTTCACCCTGCACCAGAAAAACCAAAGGAATCTCCCCTGGAGTGTCGGAGGCACTTCCCTGCTCCTGCAGATGCTTTCTGCGACGACGACCGTTTCTCTGGGACTCCTCTCCTGATGATGAGCATGCTCCCTGGAACACGGGTGGTGGACCAACGCGGCCCAGACTAAGGTCCAGCTGTCCAAATTTGGAGGAGGTAAGAACTTGCCTTCCCAGTTTGCGACAGAAACCCTGTGCACTGCGTCATCTCCAGATCCTTGGGCTTCTGTGCACTTCTTCCAAGAATCCTTCATGCACAGTGTAGCCCAGGTCCCCAGCACTCCATCCTGTGGCGCACAACTCGCTGAGTTGTTCTCCGGTGGCATGGGACCATTTGCATCTTCTTTGTCTTTGTGTCCTGGGACACTCGTGGGTGCTGCCTGGTCATCTGTGGGCTCTCTCCAGTGTTGGTAGCCCCCTCTGCCTCCTCAGTCCAAGTTGAGGCCCCCAGGTCCCTCCTGGGTCCAGGCAGCGCCAATTTGATGCAAACTGCGACCTTGCTTGAACCAAGGCTTGTTGGACGAATCCAGCAACGCAAACAGCCTGCATCCAACATCTCAACGTAAGACATCTCCTGCACCATGTAGAAACCTGCAGCCATCTTCTTTGGTGCTCTTCTGCAGAGTTCTTCTAACCGGAGAATCCTCTTTTGCACCATCTTCAAGGTTGGCAGGGGCTCCTGTCCATCCTGTAATCTTCTGCGACTTCTGGACTTGTTCTTCTTTCTTCACAGGTCTTCAGGTCCAGGAATCCACCATTTGTTGCTTCCAGTCTTGCTTGGTTCTTGCAATAACTCTTATCACGACTTGTAGTGTGTCCTAAGAAAACTTTCATTAATTTACTCCTACTTTCCTGGGCTCTGGGGTGGGGTATTTTACTTACCTTTAGTGTTCTCTTACACTCCCAGCGCCCCTCTACACACTACACTTGCCTAGGGAGGAATTTATGATTCACATTCCACTTTCTTAGTATATGGTTTGTGTTGCCCCTAGGCCTATTGCATTCCATTGTATTTTCTACTGTTTGCACTATTCTATGACTATTTACTTACATGATTTTGGTCTCTAGTGTATATATTGTGTATAATACTTACCTCCAGTAGGAGAATTGCCTCTAAGATATTTTTGGCCTTGTGTCACTAAAATAAAGTACCCTTATTTTTGGTAACACTGAGTATTGTACTATAGTGGTATTGCAGGAGCTTTGCATGCCTCCTCGTTCAGCCTAAGCTGCTCTGCTACAGCTACCTCGAGACAGCCTAAGCTGCTAGAACACTGCCTACATTTCACTAATAAGGGATAACTGGACCTGGTATAAGGTGTAAGTACCTAAGGTACCCATTACAAACGAGGCCAGCCTCCTACACCCAGCATCCCATGGATGCAAGGAAGGTTGCAGGAGGTCTTGTGGTTGGGTTCGTAGTTAGGTAAAGCAAACTTGCATTTTAGATGAACAAAACAACCAAACGGCAGCAGCCGTGTCTGATAGGTGGCAAAGTCACGCCACATAGTCAGAAGGGAAACTCCAGATAGTCTTTCAGGGCCATATTTATAAGCCCCTTGGGCCACTGGAGCATCACTTTTTGTGACGCTCCAGCAGTGCAGACTACAAAATAAAATATATGTGGCCCTGCAAAGCTACTTTGCATGGCTTTGAATGGCCTCATAGATAAGGAGTAAGGTAAGGCAGCATAAATCGCTACATAGCCTTGCTCTGCACAAGGAAGGCGTTGCATGGGCATTTGTGTTGAGTGTGCTCATGCAACAGCCATGTTTTTTTTATGCTTCCCTAGATTGACAAAACCACATAAACCCGGGGATGTGCCAAAACTTTAGTCCTCCCGAGGTGAGGCGTAACAAGGAGAAATATTTTTATTTTCTCCTCATTTTCTCCTGTTTCTATTTTGTGCATTCTGCAGCACACATGTTTGTCAGGATTGTTATTTTGCAGGAAGGCACCCCCTTCCTGCACGAAAACAATCCTGCCGACAACACAGGCACCCTTGCACCACGGTGTAAGGGTGCCTGCATTGGCACTAGGCTGCCGAAAAGGCACAAGCACAGGGGGAAAGGACAGGAATGCACCATATTGCATAAATAAGGTGCATTCCTGCCCTTTCGTTTTGGCACAGAGCAGCACAGCAACATGACTACTGTACTGCCCCATGACAAAAGCCTGTAAATGAGGGTCTTAGTATTTAGGAGACTATGACAGCAAGGGTCCTGTATTATTACTGGAGATGTTTCGCTGGTTCGGATGTTGATGTGGGGGTGAGGTACTGTGAAGTTAGGAGATGCCTGCTAGTTTCCCTCTCTCCCCTACTTACCACATCTTTCCTCGAGTCCTATCTAGATGCGTCAAACAGGTCCAGTGAGGGGTAGAACTGGTGCCCCTAGAATCATCTTCTTCCAACTTCTTGAATGCTGGCACATTACCACTAAATCATCTCAGGTGGCAATTATCATTGTCCCTCTCCCTTCTTTAGCAGTTGACAGCCTGAATTTGTTTGTGCCAGGTCATGGTCTATGGCTCGAGGTTCAAATGCCAGTGATGTAGTAGCAGTACTTAATTTGTGCTTGTTGTTTCTGGTGCTGAGCACCAGCACTTATTTGTGAGGGCCGGGGCTTATTCTTATGCCTCAAGCATTTGCAGCAAGCAAAAGACACATATGTGAAAGACGGAAGAAGGAAAAACTAAAAAGCGTCATAAAGGGAGAAAGTAGAAAGTTGCAGGATGAGGTGAAGGGGCAGGGGTGGCCGTAAATGGATTGAAGAGGCCCGAGATGGCTTCAGGATTACGCTGCCTCAGTATTCAGTGCTGGCAGATTTAATTACAGCAGCCTCGTGTTTAAGAGAAGGGCTTTGAGCACCGGCACCTCTTAATTTACAAATTAAGCACTGTGTAGTAGCATTGTATGGGAGTGGTCCAGTAGATTAATGTACCCGCTCCAGTGACCGGTTACTTGATGCCATGCTCACAGTTTTAAAACCCTGCTGGTCTACTCAACATCTGATCCTTCTGAGGTTGATAAAATGAGTACTGTTTAACTGGGTAATATTCAAAGTTGTGCTATGAGTGAGTTACTCCAAGAAACCACCTACTGGGTGAATGTGTGCTCAACAAATATGCCTGTTATTTATTTTTCTATCTGACCTGGTATTTTCTTATGCTGAGGACTTTGTGCTACCGGTACTCTGACAGGTGCTACATATCTAATAATACCTGTTGCTTTCGACCACAGTAACAGACTCTGTTGGAGACAGGCTTCACCATCTTTTTACATGGGTTGCTTCCAACCCCCATATCTATTTCAAGACTAATGATTGATGGAAGCCAAGGATGTAACACAAGACCTTGCAGCCCCTGTAACACAACCCTTGATGGAGGCTCCCCATTCAGCACAAGGTAAATGAACAGCTGTGAGATATAGGACACTCAGGAGCCCATCTTCACGTCCTACGATGGGCATAATTATTTTCTGTTACACCTCTGGTGGCCACTGATTGATAGTTGTGGGGTACAGGCCTTTCTATCTGCAATCCAGTTGGGAAGACCACATATTGGGCATCCCAGGTAAATCTACGCAGCCTGCCATGACTGTATCTCCCTTAACCCCTTTTACTGATGTATACATTTGTAGATGATTAAGTTCAGGCTTGGGATCTCTATGTGAGCAGAGTTACCACAGTGTTAGCTGTCTCGCCGATGTCTGTCATTTTACAAGCTTTGTACTGCTCCTCTCTCTCCCTGAACAGATCTTTGTATCCAGATTTTTGAGTGTCAGATTCAGATCAACAAAAGCTTCAATACAGCTGGAAGAGCCACATTGACATGTCTGGATCTGTTATACACATGCAAGCCACCCAAGGCCTAAGAGAAAAAAAATCCTAAAAGGAATGTGACCTAGGACATGGCCCTTGCAATAACCTTAACAAAAAGGATATCCTACCTAGCCACAAGCCACATCCTATCTCCAGGCTCTGGTTGAAAGGCCCAGGGCTTAAGAATAGCCACTGATTGGCTAGGAGACTGTCTTGAAAAGATGGGCGTTCCTTTCTATTATTATGAGACGACTGCCATAAAAATGGAACCAGAGTGACTATGATCATAATGGGACACTGATTGTGATGGGAGTGGACTGTACCTGAAGTAAGATGGGCTTGGCATTAATTGGGTCACCCATTTTGACATACAAGCTGGCCCCAGGTACCCGGCGATCTGTTCACCTTTGACTTCAAGCAGGAGCTTGGTGCCACAGCATAGTGAAAACATTAATCCACGAATAGGAATATTGGCTGTTTTCCTTAGGCTCATGGCCAGACTCAAAGAATAAAGAAAAGAAGCCTGGCAATATAATCCTGAAATATTTAGCAAGTGTACAGATCATGAACCTCCAGTGTGAACCACTGATGTTAATATGCTGCCTGTGTTACTCTCCAGCCTGTTGTGATGTGCACCCTCTGTCTCAGTGACCATGGTGGCTGCCAGATTCCATCCCCCTCCCCCCTTTTGACAGCACCGATTCAAGGGTGTGAGATTTTCCAACAACCACAACAGCATACACAACGAAATAAATGAGGCAATAAACAAATGGACCGCTGGGGCTGGAGAGACAGGAGTGAGCTTTATTGAGAGGGCAGACTTTTCAAAATGTTTTTCCAGATTTCAGTAGAGGGTGGACATTATCCTGAAAAGTAAACACCATTCTTGAAGCCCTTCGGATCTATCCAAACATTGAGGTAACCGTTTGTTATATAAAATGCCTCTGAAAAACGTTGTCAATAAACAGATCGATGTTTTGACTACGAGAGAGAGAGAGAGAGAGAAGTGGCGCTGGAACAATTTTCCGAGTGAGTGTACCGGCATAGATGTAACATCACAGAAGTCCCAGGGAAACCTCGAAGAGTCACGCAAATATACATGTGTAGCAATGAGCTACACCCATTGACCAGCAGAGTGGTAAGGGTGTAGTATGAGGCCAGTGGTGTATTTTGGAGCATGTTGTCGCAAATATATTATTAAAGCGTGGGGTGCTAGTGCTCAGTGAACACAATTCGGGTAAAAGGCAAGAATGGTGAAACAAAAAAATCCGCCAGTTGTCCCCTGTTGGTGTTTCCTCATCTGAGTTGCGAACGATTTGTCAATTTACACCAATTCGTAGGTATTTTGCTGTTTTCAATAAATTGCTTCTCTGATTGACCCCGAGTACTCGATGTTGCGCCCATTCTTACTGACCAATTATTTTACTACGTGTGAAACGAGGATCATAAAAGTCCCGTCCAAAGTTACGATTTAGGCCCTCATTACAAGCGGCCCACTAATTCTGATGGGCTCAGTCACAAAGTTAACGGGGCCTCTCTCTCTACCGTCCCACAAAGCACTCGGCTGTTCTACACAGCGGAAGACGAAGGGAAAACTGTTGGAGGAATTTGATTAACTAATTCTACTCGTCGGGTTTCAGCACATCTACGTCTTTACGCCAGTTGACCATTCTGATCAGTTCAGTACAACGCATTGATGCACTCAAACTATTTCACGCTCTCCTTAAGTATCTAACCAGCCAGAAACGTATTTTTTAAGTTGCTGGAGTTACTTGCTTACGTGTGCAAGTCATTTACCCATTCTTCAAAAACAGGAAATAAGATGTCCGACCTATGTCGGGCGACCCTTCCCGGAAAGGAAAAGAACAACCGCGGCGGGAAAGGGTGACGAGATTACCCTTGAGGTACAAACAAGTGATACCTTCTCAGCACACGGGACACGTGCGTAGCTTGGAGAAAATGAAAACAAAAACATACAAAATACATAAAAAATATGCTCCAGTGAGAGGGAAAGCTAATGTATGACGACGAAGAAAGTTAATACGATGTCACAATTTGAAAACTCTATCAAATTCACCCGGAGGGCACTGCGTATGTAACAAAACAGAGTACATGGCTCGGTGAAATACGTAACGTTCTGTTATATTACAGCGCACGAGTTCGAGTCCCTTCAAACCATTTCATACTTCAAAGATCGATAAATTAACATTATTTTCCTCATCACCACTTTGTCCGATTTTGATGTGGGGATAACATGGGGCAGGGATCATGGTCGGTATTAGTGGGCCCTTTGCTACCCCTGGCACTGCCTCTGCGGGCCCTGACTTGGAGATGGCAAATTAAGTGTCAGGAACACGGGGAAAGCTCGTCCTTATGGGCATTAATTGGGACTCCACTCGCTTTGTGTTTTGTCAATTTTTTATTACAATAATTGTGACTAATAACACATTTTTCACTATTAGTGTTCAAAAATGGAGTACAGTTAGCTGTAATATGCCCTTCCATTGCAGCTGAGGTAAGTAAAAAATGCTTTTAAATGAAATTGTGTTCTTGCCTCTGGGTGAAAATGTTTGTATTTGAGAGAGAATGGAGGTTTGGGGGGAGCAAGGGCTTGCCTGGTCTCCCCACGGGTTTATCAGGCATCAGTGGTGCAATCCACGGCGCAGGGTTTAGGGATTGGTGGAAGTGTATTTAGGGAGGGGCCAAGGTGAGGGTTTATATATTGAGGGCGGGTTTGGGCGGTCTCTTTTGGCCACTGTCACACCCGAAGTAGCCAGGGTGTGGTTTTATTCAGCACCACCCTCCCTCCCCCAATTGATTTTGGTTAAGGGATGGGTTTTCAGTAATGATTTATTGTCCAATATCTTGTTTTTCTTTTTAGGGACGTTTAGATCAGGTGTGATTCCCCAATTTTTGGTGTGGTTCGCATTAATTGATTGAGTTTTAATAGGGTAGGTTGGTGTTTCATTGCCTCTGGTAGAATTATCTGGTATAGGGAGATCAGATAGACATTTCATTGGTTGGGAAGGGGTAAGGAACCACCATAAGGAGAGGGCGAGGATATTGAGAAGGACCAAAGGGATAGTGGGGCAAGGGGAACAACAAGAAGGGAAAACAAGGGTACAGGGGTACTGGATTTTGGACAAGGTGGGTCTGGGAAAGGGCAATGGATTTTATTAGAGGGTGGGGGCGTGGTGGGGTTTTATGTATTAGTGTGAACATGATTAGTTTTGTTAGGCTTAATGCCAGGGTTGTTTTTATGTTTACCAGACCTGTTCTATTAAAGCTGGCTTTTACCCTTTATTATGGTTAGCATGGTGTTTATGCACTCTTTGGCTAAGAAAAAGGTTGTTGTTTGTTAGACCCTCACCCTCTCTGAGAGTGGCATGCTTCATCTATTTGTCTCATCCTAGTCCTTAAAAATGAGGATTGGCTTGACAATTTTTCAAGGAGCACCTTAGATGTTTCTTAGGCTTGGTTCTATAATAAAAAATATCTGAAAAAGCCAAGGTATCCTTTTGATCGTGGCTTGTTTGAGTCAGCGGCGGCCGGCAGCTTTAGGAGGTAGGGCGGCGGGCGGGAAGCACACACACACTCATTCTTACAGACACACACGCACGCATGCACATCCATTAACAACACTCATAACATTCAAACATGCACGCATGCACCAAACATTCATTTTAAAAGATCACAAACACACACACGCACGCACATCCATTAACAGCACTCATCAACATTCAAACATACATGCACGCACCAAACATTCATTAAAAAAGATCACATACACACACATGTACACACACACTTACCTTCAGCCTCGGAGGTCCCAGGAGGGTTGGGACTGCTGCCTCCCCTCACTGGCTGACCTAAGGTCAGCCAATGAGGGAAGGCAGCACTCACAGCCTCGTCACAGAGTGGGATGGGGTCAGTGAGACTGCTGACCCCACCCCACTCTGTGACGAAGTGTCACTGATTGACACTCGCCCTGGCGCTTCAGTGCTTAAACCTGAAGCACCCAGGCCAAAGTCAATGGGTGACGCTTTCCTCGTCACCCCCGGGAGGGCCTCGAGGCACTTTTGCTGAGCCAAGTAGGTCACGCCCATAGGAGCTGTGACCTCCTCATCCCAGCAAAGTTCAGCTCAGGCAGCCAGGAGTCTGGGCAAATCGCGCATGTCATCTCCTGGCTGCCTGACCTGAACATGAAGAGTGTCTGTCAGGCTGACCTTTGTTCAGCCTGACAGACACTCTTCATGAGGGACAAAAGGTGGGGGGGCATGGCCCCTCCGCCCTAAAGGACGGGCTGCGCCTTGTTGGAGTATTGTTAAATATAAGGGACATGACGGTAAGGATATAAAGATCCTGTTACACTAATGGCTCATCAAATATTTTCAACCCTAAATGAAATGGCCTATTGGGTCCAGGACTTTCATCAGGACACACCAACTGCCCAAGAGTTTATAAAAAAAATGAGCACTACATGCAACACTAACATATGCATGCATAGTAAGATATCATCCGCCTAAACTTACTGCATTGAGACTTGATCCCTGAATAGAAAGAAAACATATATCTCAGAAATTGAAGCCAGGGTGATGTAAAAAAAAAATTAGATTTCATTGGGGTGAAATTCATCCATGCATATATAACATCCATGCAAATGCATGCCTAGTTGGAGGCTACACAGATCAGGTGTACATGCATACATGTACTAGAATTCAAATGTAGACAAAACTGATAATTGGTTGTTTTGGTCAAGTGTGTCGTTTATGAGTCATGCAAATGTACTATACACAGCAGACAGTGATTAGTGAGAATTATCTCCCCTCCATCAGTTCTCATGTGAATATATACATGGGATGAGGAATTACCCAACTCAGGAATTCTCTATTGCCACGAAGGATGTGGGGTGATCTGTAGACACACACTATATATAACAGTACACAACGGCACCAAAACCACATTTAATTACAGAAGGCAGAGAGTAAGAAACAAAAGCGATTTTATGGCAAAAGTGATTTTAGGGATATTGGCCAATATCAAGTAATGAACGGAAGGGGGCATGAAAGCCCCTCAGCTGTCACTTACTTCATCAAGCGGAACATTCCCGCAGTTTAACTTACCTCTTGTTGTGCATTTGAGCCAGCTCCTCACTTAACCGGGGAACGCAGCTGGTGGTTAAGGGTCCTCCTGAATGTTTCATTTGGCCCAAAAAGCATTTGTAGAGCCATTATGACATCGTGACCACATGCATTGATCTGGACTCATGGGATACATAATTCCAAAATTACCACATCTCAGGTACAAAAAAGATGACAAGAGATTCATCGTCATTACAGGGCATCAGATCATGTCCTGCGTGGTCAGAGGAACACAATTGTAAGATTCTTAATATGCTTGTTAATTTTCTTATTAACGTTTATGTTCACCTTTATGTTTCATGTGAATTGTCACTTGCTTACTGTGTTATTGTTTCATCCTTTTGGAACTGTGTTGGAACCGTGATGACATCAAGGACTAGGCTGGTGTCAGTTGTCTGGTCATCCAAGGACAAGGTGGTTGATGCAGTCATTAGTCCTCTTTGAACAAAGGTTTTATCTAGTTTTGAATTCCTGCTTTGCCTTCTTGATTTCATCTCCGGAAGTTATCCAAGAGTTAGTGTTAGGATTTTTGGTACCAGGAGTGGGGCACGTCTTCTTTCAAGAATATTATGAGGTACCCACAGACCCGCTATCACCAATTTGATCTGTGCAGTGGCTCAGCTTTAATTCTCTCATCATCGCCACCGTTGAGAGGAGTACCTCACAAACAGTGAGTAAAATGTATTAATCTTTGCTGGCAACGACCATCACTGACCCAACGGTCATTCTCTCTGTTACCTGGGTAAAAGATCGATCCTGTAGGCCATTGCACTGTTGAAGACTCATCTGCACCAGTGTGTAGCTGCTGTCTCGAGCTGCAGATGCCAACAAGGAAGTAATGCATTCCGCCTATTCAGCAATGTTCTCCTACACCAATGGTGAGCCATGCTTGCACATGTGACGCCAGAACATCATACACTATTCCTGGAGGGCGTTTTGGATTGGGGTGCACCATCACTCTTACTAAGTCACCCTTTGAGGTAAATTGTCTGTGGCAAGGTTTGAGGTTTTCCACTCCTGGAGGTAACTATTTACTAAGGCAGTGTTATTGAGACATATCTGCCACTTTTGATGTTTTGTCGCTGTTCCGGCTAACAATTTGTGCCAGTGAATATTTATCTATTTCTTGCGTCTTCCCTTGGGCATAACTTATCATAAGGACTGTATTTTACTTTATTTGCAATGTATTATTATTTTTTGGCTGCATTATTTTTTCTTAGTTTCTTTACTGCATTAGGGTGACCACCTGGCATTGAGGCAAATTCTGGACAGAACTGTAAAAAACTCAGGGCAAAGGGTCAAAATTTAGGACAAAAATTCAGGACACAGGGTCAAAATTCAGGACAAAATGTCAAGAACAAACGTCAGTTTTACAGACACACACAAGGGAGACCATACCCCATTACGTTATTAGAGCATTTATTTACTCTTTTTTAACATAGCACTATTTATTTGCTGTGGTCTTGTTGTGATTGCCTCCTGGTATGCTACATTCAGGTGTCACATTACGTCCTTGTTCAGTAGTAAATTAATGCCCTTCAGCACTGTATCAAGGTAATCCCCCCTGGCCAAATCTACCCAATCTTTCTTGGAGAGAAAGCAACAGCAAAACTTTGATTAAGTTTCTAAACATTTGAAAATCCATGGCAACAGATTGAGAAACATTAAGGTAAGTAACATTATGCCAGTTTAAACAAGTTGAACAAAACATCTGGCTCACCTGAACCTCCAATGTACTTTCAACCTAAAAAATAATAATGAGACAGAGCAGATGGTGTGGGCAACAGTCTCACACCTAATGTTAGGATGTGTGGTACCCACAACCTGTCTGCAGTCTCACAGCCCTAGAGTGTAGATCGGGGACTCTACATTTATTTCAGAACTGGAAGCCCAGACTACCAATCAAAGATAATGAAAGAGGAGGACGAAATCGAGATAAAATGGGAGATCCATGGCAACTGATTCAAAGGGTTGTTGCTAAGAACTGGATAAATAAGGGAGAGAAGAACAAGGTAGGACAGTTCCTAAAATCAGACAAGATGGGTTCACCAAGACTATCGGAAGGTATTGCGTACCTGGGGAGTTGTGTCAGCAGACAGGAGAGAAACAGAAGAGTCACTGTCAAGTAGCTGCACAACCAGCACCCACCCACCTTGGCAAACTCTTCTGGTGCAATAGTCCGCAGGGTGAAGGGTGAGCAGGGGCCAGACCCCTTGCAAGGTTGTGCAAGGCAATTGACCGCTCTGTCCATGTCTTAAAATGGTTTTGCAATGAAGCAAAAGCCAAGCCAGTGATATGCGTTATCCCTTCAAGTACACATAGAATCTTCCAAATATTTGGGATTTATATTGCACAAACAAAATGTAAGAACATGAGAAAGATTTTTCAAATGTAATTGGTGTTTAACATATGGTACTGTTTTCCGCTTTACATGCAATTAGACCTCAGATTCATCTGGGAACTAGTTACTTTTGATACCTAGTGATTAATATCTACCATTTCCCTACTGATTTGCAGGATGGAAATCTCAGCAGAGCGTCATGGTCCCTCCGAGCCCAGTTTGCTTTTTTGTTCTTCTCTTCTGTTTTCTGTAGTGGGCCACATGGCACTAGTGAAGATGGTGTGCTACTCCGATGATAGTATTATTTTCCAAACCTTCCCCTGTTCATCCTTCGTTCCTTCTTCAGATATTCCACACATTTCATTTAGTTGCTGGGGCGCCATCGGGTAGCTCTTTCCACTCTAAAGCTACCCTTGACTGTGGGTGGATTACGCCTTCTGGAATTAGAACACTATTATACAGCTGCACAGGTCCAATGGGTGGCTCGCTGACTTTCTGCCCGCCCCTGCATGAGATGAAGTTTATCCATAAAGACTTTTAAGGAGGACTTACTGCACTGCTCATTGTTTCTTACAGACCATTCTTCGGATCACATTCCGGGGTTATTATGCATAGGTTTCTCTTGCCTTATTAGAACCTGGAAACTCACTGACATGAAGAAACCCTGTGCTCCTGCACTTCTTTTGCTAAGCCTTCCCACTTGCACAGGATGGCTGTGGTCAGAGCAACTCCATCAGTGGCATGCTGCAGGTGTCTAAAAATAGGGGGATTTGTTTCTAGATGGTGAGCTACTAAATTTCCAAATCCTTGTGGTAGACTACCATCTTCACCCCGGTCAACTCCTTATTTACAACCACCTTAAACAATCATTAAATTCCCTATTTTATGTCTGCCACCTAACGCTAACCCTACATGAGGTGTGCCAGAAGCTCTACACCATAGGGACTGGTGGCAAACTGATAAGATGGGTGTACAGACCTTTCCTGCAACATTGAGACCGCTCCAGGTCTTCTTGCCATACTACTTGGGTAATTGATGTGGCCAAACCTCTGCAAGATATGGACTAGACTAAAATACTGGACTTTACCCACAAAGTATCCCACAGCTGTCACTTTATGTACATTCATAGAGCTTCCATGGGAATGCATACCGCCCGTTGCTTGCCATTGGCTTTGTGGTTTGTAATTCACATTTCATTGCTTTCAATTGGTTGGCTTTATTGGTTTTAGGCTATGCAGCTTGAGTTTGTCCCTTCCCTTGCCCAAACCTTATTTACATTATCCTTCCGAGTGCTCCCTTTCTGTAAATAGGCCTCTAAATCTTGTTCTTTTCTCATCACATATGCTGTGCATTCAAAGAACAAGGTAAAATGTCAGGCTCTGTTTTCCGTGGGAACTTAGTGTTTACTTTTCTTTCTCTGACTTCAAAATGAGAGGATTTATGCGACAAACTTGATGGATACTGGGTATTTTATATCACATGACAACATTTAAATAAACTTCAGAATATATCAGAATTAGGAGTACAAATTAAGCCCATTTTTGTTAATTCTGAACTGTGCTGGAAACAAATACCTTTATATGATTAAACAAATCATTGCATTAGGTGATACAATGTCACACATCATAGTCTGTGCACTGTATAGTTTGATTTTAAAAACTGTATGTCTGTGCAATGTAATGGTCATTTCAATCAAAAACAAGTTGTCTGTAATGGCAGTGTGTTACCACACCATGCACACTCCACTCCCCTCTGCTCTGCACCACTCCACACCACTGCACCTTACTCTGCATCACTCCTCTTTACACCACTCCATGCCACTGCACTGTGGGATACTGTACTCTTCTCCACTCTGAACCACTCCATTCTATGCCACTGCACTCTATGCTACTTCACACACGCCTCTCAACTCTACTCTGTACAACTCTACTCTATGCCAATGCACTTTACGCCTCTCTGCACCACTGTGTAAGTCCTTATTTTAAACATGCATTACACACATCATAATATAGGAATATAACTTTCAGTTAAATAAAAAAAGTCCTTCTAAACTACAGATTTGAATAATATACAGTTTATACCTAGTACTAACATTTTTCATAACAGCCCAATAAAACCACACACTTCACAGCTCACCATGGAACACCCTTACAGTACCTCTCTAATAGTAAATGTCTTTGTCATCAGAAAGCTTCAAGTGACTCCTTTGATTAAAGTCAATGCATGTTTCCAAGCCCCTTTACATTTGCAGATTTACCAGTTGCACACATTTGCATTTCTTTAGGGAAGGAACCACCCTGGCAAGAAGGCCTTTTCTTATCTGTCTGCCCCATCCCTCCCTCAGAGCACAGGAGACTCCCTGCCTTTCAATTCAGCTGGGGAAACCGATCTGTCCTAATTATATTTTGTCCTCTAGGTGAAAGGCTAAAATTACAGACAAATGCTGTCCGTTAAACCTTTCATCACGGACAACGGACAGCAGGGAGAAATTACAGGCAGCCCGTGAAAATTACAGATGGGTGGTCACCCTATCCTGCATTTTACCATCTGCAAATATTACTATTCAAACACCACCTTTCCTACAAAAAGCTGGCAAGCTAGAAATAAAATGGAGTGAGTGGCTGCGTAAGTTTAAAAACTACTTGACAGCCTTTGATGCTAACAGATATGAACCTGCCATGAAGTTGGTGCTTTTATTTAACCATTTGGGGTTGGCTGGTCAGAGAGTATTTGATAGTTTGCCTACTGCTGTGGCACTATTGTGTACTGATGCCCTATGCAATTTGTAATTGGAAGGGAAAGAGAGGATCAAAAGACAATTTTCAGACGAGTCAAGAGTACTTTTGGACAGATACAATTTTTTCAAGTGCAAGCAGTCGAGTGTTGACTGAGGAGGAATACATTGCTACTTTAAGGGGTTCAGTATCTACACGTGACTTTGGAACTAATGTGGATCTTTACTTATGAGATCAATTTGTTTGTAAAATTTTTTTCAAAGAAAATTAAAGAACGTTTGTTAATTTGTCGAAATCCTACCTTGTCTGAATCTATTGATGTTGCTAAGAGCATAGAAAGGTCAATAATCACAGGTCATGTCCAGCCATAGGGGGCAGCCACCTATCACTTATCTCACAGAGGATGATATGGTTTGTGTTGTTAATAGCAAAACATTTAAGGGCAGGAAGGAGCAACATGAACAATAGCAGAAAGTGTGCTACTCTTGCAATTCCAAAAACCACACTGGAAACAGTCCACCTTGTAAAAAAGTGTAATCAATTCCGTAAAATTGGACACTTTCAAGTGGTGTTTCAGAGTGCATCCAGTTTGGGTAATGGTTCAAACAGAATTATAGAAAGCAACGTTTATGAGTTTGACAAAAAACAAGATTGTGCTAACAGGTTTCCTAATCTGTTGTTGTTAATAGATATGGATATGCCTGATGTGCCTGTTGCTACAAGTCTGTGAGCAAAGAAGCACATTAAAGGTCCACAGTTTGAAGCAATAATAGATGTTAAGCAACTGACTGTTATGGCTGATTTGGAGGCACCTGCACAAATTTAGCTGATCAGACTTTCTACAAGTTACGGGCAAACTCTTTCATGCTAGTTCATTCTGATATCAACCCTAAGGCTTTTGATGAGCAAGAAGACCATCTTTTTGTGATATTTTGGTCATTCTTAGTATGCTTAGGAAGATCTACTGTCACCAAGGTCTATTTAGCAGTTAATGGAAGGGACATTGTGGGTTAGAAAGACTTGGTCAAACTGGGAATCATTTTGTGACCATAGCATTATATCTCTATTGTTTTGGGGATATGCCTTTCTTTTCAGTAGGCATGGATGATATTTTAAATCTAATAATTACAACATTTCCTAAAGTGTTCAAAGATACTGTGGGCACTGTTCAAGGATTTGAGCATAGCATAAAACTTAAGAAAAATGTGGTGCCATTTGTGCCCAAGGTCAGTCCTGTACCAATGAGGATCAGGCTGGATTAAAAAAATTGCCTTTGGTTTTGTAATGGAAAGGAGGTGATGTAATATTCTTAATATGCTTGTTAATTTTGTTATTAACGTTTATGTTCACATTTACGTTTCACATGAATTGACATTTGCTTACTGTGTTACTGTTTAGTTCTTTTGGAACTGAGTTGGAAACATGATCAGATCAAGCCCTGGGCTGGTTCTGGAATGTACAGGCTGGTGTTAGTTGCCTGGTCATCCGAGACCCGGTCTGGTGGTTGGTGCAGGTGTGGGTCCTTTTTGAATAAAGGACTTATCTAGTTTGAATTCCTGCTTCGCCTCCTTGATTTCATCTCAGGAACGTATCCTGGAGTTTGTCTTAGAATTTCTGTATGGTACGAAAGTACAGCCATCACCAGTCAGAGTGAATGTGGTCATCGATTATAATAAATATAGACCTTTCAGCAAATTCTACACTGGGCATTTAGATGGACCTGTCATTTTTATGAGAGAGAATTGAGTTGATTCCAGGTTATCTCATCATTTAGACCTTGCTTATGGGTCTTGGTTAGAAGGGTGAGGATTAGATGGTGAACTAGCGTTCTGTAAGACATTACAAGCCAGGCATGGGATACTTTTGTTGATGTGATGGTGGAAATACATAAATACTCTGGTCTAATTGGTCTCTCACTGATTTGGGTGTGTTAGAGGAACTAGTGAGAGTGTATCAAAGGTCTCTCTTCCCTTTCCTGTAGCAGGGTCTGGTGATACCCTGTTCCGGGTTGTATTGATAAAGTATTTGCACCACCTTAAAGCTCTGCTGTTTGGAAGACTCAAGACATCATCAAACACATCATTGAGGTGGCTATGGTCTGGCGTGCCCCATACTGTTGTCCAATACAATAATGGTTTGAGTTTAGCATTGAAGCTAATGTCAGTGATCCCCAAGTTTATGTATAGAGGCCAGAAGGAAGTCTTAACAGTCATTTTAGAAATCTCTTTCACAGGCTGTCAAATGGGTACGATCTGAATACCCCCATAATAAAGCTTCTTAAGGAGAAGTGTTCTGGCACTGTGCTTTGTATACTTCCCAGGCAGGAGATACATGATGCCATCATTTTCTACTGCAAAGTGAGATGCTGCATATGCCCTCTGTGCCAGGAAGTTTGTCATTTTTGCAATGTGTGGCTTCCAGGGGATGCAAGAAACCAAAAAGAATGCCAAAATAAGGGGCAAGAGCGGAAATTTTACTGATGATTTTATTAATCAATAATGTACTGATCATTGATGAACTAATATGTGGAAAACTGGTGACTTTTGTAAATGGCCACCATAATTCATTTTGTTTTCTACTTAGGCTAGCTTTAGCTAAAATTGCAGTTGTTTTCCATTGCTCAATGCTTACTTAAAAGAGTGTGATTAATAGCTTATAGAAGTGTAGACAGCTACCCCTAGTGGGTTTTTGTGTTAAGTCTTACAAGGTCAGATTTATTAGGTCATTGCTAGAGTTTGACTGTCCTATTGTTTAGAATTGTCACTAACGTGTGGTTTCTTCCTCGAAGGTAGAAGTAGATGGAAACAATATTAGATGTTTCTTCCTGAACCTAGGATTCGGACGACATGGAACAATGGATCCACAAGCGAGACGGAAGAGAAGAAGAAATTGTTATAAATTGAGTCTAGTTAATGATTACATAAGTATAATGTTGACAAATGAAAATTCAGTGTACTATGAATGTGTAACTTTTAGTTATCTGACTTTAATTAAATTGGCTGAATTGTATAACACCCCATGTCTTGACAAATCATGAGTTCTGTAGAAATTAATACAATGTTCTGTCACCTATTCCTGGGGGTTCGTTCGTTCATTGTTCTTCTGATTCTGATGTTCCATGGATATATCGGTCATATAGGCTTCAGGGGTTTATAGATCGTCCTACTTATGGTGTCCGTTTGCTGACAAAATATTCTTGTTGTTGTTCTATGGGTAATGTATAAATTGTGTATTGTTATATGTGTCTTTTGTTTTACAGGTACCAGCTGCAGCTCATAAATTAATTGCTGCATAGTGATAATACTTTTTGCTAAAACCCGAGCTAGTATATTTTTTCTACATTTGTATTTCTAAATTCTTTTTACATGAAGCCCAACATGTTAATGCTAATTAGTGGTTAGTGAGGGAATTTGTCTTTACATGCTCCTGACTTAATTTGACGTTCTTTGATCTATTGCTCAAATGTATTTTATTTTGCTGTTGCAAATATTGGTGTTATTCAGTTGCGTTATAATACTTGAGATAATTAATTTACTTGCTTTGATTAAACTCAGATATATAAGACGTTCTAATCAGCTGTTGATGATTCTATATGCTTATCATTTATGTTTGAGAATTATTTTCGTGACTTCAGCGTTGTTAATATAGGGAAATAAACGTATAATCCTTCTTCATAAACCGGTGTGGTTAGTGCATAGGGATTGGGTTATTGATTTCTTGTTTATTGATGTTTATTATGACACACAACCTTGACATACCCTCAAATCAATGCAGTGTCGATCCATTGGCCTAAGGCGCAAAGTCCACTCTTTAGTTTGAGGTAATAGCTGGGATTTCTGGACTCTGAAGCAGTTTTTGGTAGCAGAGATACAGGTATGTCATTATTTGATGATGTCATGTGATGGTGATGTCATAGATTGTGAAAGAATTCTTTTGAAATCATTTTACTATTTTTTTCTGAAATGTTATACGGATTTGAGAAAATGAGTTATTAGTTGCCTTAAGTGACTTTCCCCAGTCCTAGGAAATGCTCTAGGTTGAAGGGTATGTTTCTAGCGGTGTTTTGATTGAATTGCATGAGGTGAGATTATTTTGTGCTTGCACAGCTTGAGATAATTTGCAGATGATTGATGTGTATATGAGTTTAGAAGGAGTGGGCGTACTCCAATAGAGTTTAGATGGAGTGGGCGTAGTCCAATAGGTATGAGAGTAGGGAAGTGGCGTTCTTCATTTGAGTGTGGCCCTTAGTGCAGGAAAAATTGTCCACGTGGTTGCTGATGTCTGACCTAGTGAGAGAGGTCTAAGACTCCGGAGTACATTGACAAGTGTAGTGAGACACTTGGTATATGTTGTAATTTGTCCATTTAGCAGATTGATCCGGCGTGGTTGGAAAGTCAAGATTGTGAGATAATTGGTGTGATTGAATTATACTGGGATTTAGTGAGTACTAAGTGCACTAGGTCAATAATCCAAAGATCAGTTGAGAAGTGAAATTTCCAGGTCAAATTTTGCTCGTGAACGTGGGGAACTGTGAAAACGAGTAACTGTAGATGCGGAAGCTGAAGGCGCAATTTGGAAGGTTCCTAAAGCAATTGTATTACCTTACCTGTAGTAAATGGGCAAATTTGTTTTCTAATTTATTTCCTTTAAGGTTTTGCTCGTGAATTAATATTGCATTGGTTTGATGCGTGAGTTGTGTAAAAGTCAGGCCGAAACACTTTGTCATCGTCTCAGCGGTCGCACTGAGAAGGGGCGTGTGCATTAGTGTGACGTAAGTTGTGCCACGCTGGGATAGGTTGGTTAATGAGAAGGGTCGTGCACGGATTCGTCTATCAGTCCAACTTTAGTGTAGTGCGGTTGGAAGGTGAGAGTGTCGGATTGTGGGTTTGTAGTCACTTCTTCTGATTGTTTTTTTTTTTTTTTTACAGATTTTGAGGGTCATTCTGACCCTGGCGGCCGGTGGCCGCCAGGGCCACCGACCACGGGACCACCGCCAACAGGCTGGCGGTGCTCCAATGAGCATTCTGACCGCGGCGGTTCAGCCGCGGTCAGAAGCGGAAAGTCAGCGGTCTCCCGCTGACTTTCCGCTGCTCATTGGAATCCTCCATGGCTGCGGAGCGCGCTCCGCAGCCATGAGGATTCTGACCCCCCCTACCGCCATCCAGTTCATGGCGGGAAAGCCGCCATGAACAGGATGGCGGTAGGGGGGGTCGCGGGGCCCCCGTAAGAGGGCCCCAAAATGTATTTCACTGTCTGCCTTGCAGACAGTGAAATACGCGACGGGTGCAGTAGCACCCGTCGCACCTTCCCACTCCGCCGGCTCGATTACGAGCCGGCATCCTCGTGGGAAGGTCGTTTTCCCCTGGGCTGGCGGGCGGTTTAACTGGAACCGCCCGCCAGCCCAGGGGAAAACTCGTAATACCCGCCGCGGTCTTTTGACCGCGGCGTGGTAATTTGGAGGGCGGGATCCTGGCGGGCGGCCTCCGCCGCCCGCCATGGTCATAATGAGGCCCTTTGTTTTGTTTTATGAAAATGTTTTTGTGGATATCATTTTTGAATAAACTCTATTGAAAATAAAAAAAATTAAAGCTTTAAGAAGTGTCTTTCGAGGTGATGAGTATATTCCGGCACGAGAGGGAGAAATTTGTCCAGCAGAAAATAATCCGGCATACATTGTGATTGAGGAGAAGGGTACGGGAGTGTGACTTTGGTTGAAACAAAATCACAAACAAAGAAGGTTGTGTGGCTTTTCCAGAAAATGGCACGTTCAATTTGAGAATTTTGGAGAATTTGAGGCAGAAAATGTACAGTTTAAAACCTCTGACGAGACCAGCACAGTATGAAGCCTTAGCAATTTGGGAGCAGGTAGCTAAACAGCAACAAGCTTTGAAATTCGAGAAAAGAATGAAGAGAGTAGAAAAGACACTAGCAGAACCTAGATGGGACGAGGAGCAGAAAGAGGGGAGATTAGCTACTCTACAGGGAATTAGATTATTTCCTGCGAGGACAAAAGATGATGAGGATGAGTCAAAAGCTGAGAAGAAAAAGAGTTCTTTAGTAAATAAAGAATAGAAATTAAAAGATTTGAAAAGAGTTATGTTTAATTATGATAATGAATTGGATGATGATGAATTAGTTTCTGAGATTTTGCTAACTTATCCACTACTACATACAGCTCAAGGAGATCAGAGAACTAGTGAGAGAGGAATGAGTGGAATTGGGATTGGTAATACGACTCCTATTGCACCATACACATCGGGGTTATCACAGAATATCCTGAGCAATGAACGGGTTCAGATGCAGAGTAGTTTCAATGATTCTTTGAACAATGGACATCAGCTGGAGATCAACTATCCTGAAACCTATCCAGCAGCTCAGATTATAAGGACAACTACTAATTTAGTGTTGTCTCCAGGTCAGCAAGGGCTGAATATAATTCAAAAAGAGCCTGTTCAAATACAGATTCCTCAAATGCAGAGCATGAGAATAATGCAGACACAGAAAACTCGATCTTTTGCTAGTCCAAACGCAATTCCAGTACCTATTACGATGGACAGACTAATAATAGTGGAGTGAGTTCTTTAGTCCAGTTTCAGAATGGGGTTTTGGAAAAATCGACTCCAAGACAAGAACAAACCATGAACAAGACTAATTCTTTAATAGATTTGTCTCCTGTTGGGAATTCTGGGACCAGATCCTACAGTAATCGGGGGAGAAACTATTGTCGCCACATCAATGTGCGAGTACAATATGACCGCAAGATTCCAGTGCACGGTCTAATGAGATTTCTTTAAAAGGTTTATCTGCACAAGAAATAACCAAGTGGTTAGAAGACTTAAGTAATTTAAAGACTTTAGGGAAACACAACAGAGAAGAAGACTCAATAGACAAAGTGAGGTTGTCACTTGGAAGGAAATGAACTTCTTGAAGGGACAATGGGTGTGAACAGACTTGAGTCATATACCGAAGCTCAATTAAAACACATTTGTCAGATGATTACAAAGGGAGCAGGAAAAGTACACCAGCAGTTACAAGAAATATCGGATGACCATGACATTGATCTCACAAAATTGAAAAGCTTGAAGAGAATTTATAGGTTAGATCTTGAAGAGGAAGACTTTGCACACATGAGGTCTGCAGAGATGAAAACACATCTTAGGGAATTTCTTGAAAGAGTGCAGGTTTGGAGAGCATTAGACAAATGGGAAGGCAGATGGGTCAAGAAAAGAGAGAGACCAAAGAAAGGAGACATGGCACAGACAGGAGACTCAGTGAAAATGTCGCCAATGAGGGAAACACCAGGAGGGAATTTTGTACATGTACCTTGGAGTAGGAGTGATATCATAAGTTTTACAAATAATTACCCAAGGTTGAGAGAGAAGCCAGCAGACTGCAAAATATTTGTGGGAAGACCTGAATACTCTCTTTGATGGAAGCCGTTACCGAAGGACCGACGTGAGGACGAAATACACTCTTTAGAGGCACTTTACATTTGGATATCAGGTTAATTCTGGACCTATAGCAACACTTCTTTTGCAATGAAGATTGATAATCACAGATTCTTCGGGAGTATTGGAATATAATGCGCCCCATCATTTCGATTTCAAACAATAAACTATAATAATAAGAAAGCCTTGATAAAGTCCCGTGCAGGACGAAACACGTGTCGGCTGAATCTGGAAGAACTGGACAATTTCTACTTCTATTTGGATGAAGTTAATTCTTTCCGCTTCTCAATTCTCAGAGTGGATTATTTTCATCCCCCTAACCATCTCTTTTCTTTTATTGGACTTTGAATGATCATAATAGGGGATAAACCACTCTTTTGATGACTAAATGCTCAATTTTGTTCAATGTCGGTTAAATGTCTGTATATATGTATAAGTTATCTGTTATGAGATTGTACTTTTTGTTGTCAACTTTCTATGGAAATAACTTTTTCTCACATCAAATTCAATGTTTAAAATTTACTTATTAAATTTATCATTTTTTGCTCTTCTGAACTTTTTTAACGATCACATTTTGCACTGATACCTCTCTAGTGGAAATTTATATTATGTTTTTCTTATATGACTAAGGCCCGTATTTATACTTTTTTTGCGCCGCATTTGCGTCGTTTTTTTGACGCAAAAACGGCGCAAACTTGCAAAATGCCATTGTATTTTGTAGTTTTGCGCCGTTTTGCGTCAAAAAGCGGCGCAAATGCGGCGCTAAAAAAAGTATAAATACGGGCCTAAGTGTGCAATGATTATTTGACAATAGAGGGATACTACTCTTTGTGTGCTCCATTCTTATTTTTCTATAGATTTAACATGTTGGTACGGGTATTCCCTGTCCCGATACACATGCTGGACAACAGGCATGTTTTGAATGTATGAGCACCTAAACAATACTCGATATTATAGGAATGTGCGGCCATTTTTAGGCTTTTTTGTTGTCCAAATCCTCCAATGATAAAAAGTTTATACTCTCTTTGATGTTGTTGTTCCAGCAGATTTGTGCATTGAATGCAAAAGGAGTGTGGATTTGCCGATAAGAGAGCCACAAAGGGATTTGAAAACAGGTGCACCATCTCCAGAAGTTATGAAATGTTTCTATAAAGTTGTTGAGTTTCTGAAAACAAAAATTTTGCCTAAAGATATTGATTGGCAACGCATAGATAGAACAGCACAGGAAGCGAAAGAATAGATTCATCCATACTATGAAAGGTTGTTGAAAGCGTTTAAACATTTCAGTGGTACGGAGACAATTGAGAAAGATAGTATGCATCATATCATGTTTAGTTTGTAAAAGGATTGAGCTAAAAAATTAGTCAGATGATTAGGAATCATTTAATTTGTTGGCAAGTCAAACCGATTGATGAGGTGTTGCAGTATGCAACATACTATAGTGATGACACTGAAATGAAGCAGAAAAAATTGAAGGAGAAAGCAATGGTGATGCAGATTAAGGCTGCACAGACAGGAATGCAGGGACATTTTCACCTGCAAGCAATTGGCATGTTTCAGAGTCAAGGCAGAGGTCGAGGTGGAATGATGCTTCCAGTGGTCAATAAAAATGTGGATTTGAATTCAGTGGTTATGCAGGATGAGCACCAAGGAAGAAGAGTGTTACCTTGTCATAATTGCGGGGTAATTGGACATTGGAAGAGACAGTATCCGTTGCTGAATCAAGGTGTGTTGTGCAACAGACGAACGGTGTCAATTCTTATCAGAGCATGAAAGGACCTAGAATGAGAGGACAAAATCAGAATTTCCAGAATAATGTAAATGCTAGGCAGGGTTTTCACCTTTGCAGCTGATGCAGCAGATACAGAATGTACAACCACAGGTAAAACAAGTACAAATGCCACAGGTACAACAAATGCAGCCACAGGTGCAGGTGGTGCCTGCACAACAAATTCACACACGAGGAGGGTCCTATGGATCAACAACAAGTAATGCTTTCGCAAGTGGTCACGATTCAGAAATCAAACAAAAGTGAAAAACAGTTGATCAATTTCCTTTACACAGTGAGGATGAAATAAAAGATGAATGGCCGTTGGATAGTTCAGATGAGGAGGAGTATGTGATGGCAGCATCTTTAGAGGTGGATCAGAAGAGTCCTTAAGTGAAGGGTGAAGTACATGGTCATGAAGTTAACTTTCTGGTTGACACAGGAGCTACACGCTCAACAGTAAGAACTGTAGAGGTTCCAGATATTCCTGTTGCAAACAAACATTTGACCAATACTCTTACAGGACCAGTTTTTGTTAAAATTGGTAATTTGAAGGATTTTCGCAGATTTGTTATTTGCGATTCCAGTCCAGTGTCATTACTGGGAAGAGATCTGTTGTGAAAAATAAATTGTTCGATTTCATGTCACTTAAAGGAATTGAGATTGAGGCAAACAGTGATGAGGAAGATTTAATGATTAGTGCTGAAAAGGAACGAGTGTCCAGAGAGTTTCCTCTGATTAATTTTGATGAACAAGAAAATGAAGAAAATGATTCAGTTGACTTGAGTAATTTCATTCCAGTCTTTGAATTAAAAGATCTTCCAGTTGATTTGCAGGAAAGGGTTAAGTCAAAAGTGTAGGATCTTTCAGGGAAGGAGATTGGCTTGATCAAAGGAGTTTAAGGAGTCAGAGTGGTAGTGAAATAGAATGTGGTATTTCCACAAACTGCACTGTGCCCGATGACAAATGAGGCAATCGAAGGAATACGACCTTTGATAGAGCAGTTCTTGGAACAAGAAGTTTTGAAAGAAGTGATGAGTAGACCGTGTAAATCACCAATAATAGGTTTGAAAAAGCCAAGTGGGAAAATTCGTCTTGTCCAGGATTTGAGGAAAATAAATGACATTGTAGTCAAATATTGTCCAGTTGTGCTAAACCCAGTTGTGATTATGTTCCAGATTCAGTGGGATGCTGAGTAGTTTACAGTGATCGATTTGTCAAGCATTTTTCTCCGTGCTTCTTCATGAGTACAGAAGATATCTCTTTTGTTTTAAATTCCTGACCAGAGTATATTGTTGGTGTAGAATATTCCTCAAGGGTTTTCAGAGTCACCATTGATTTTCAATCAGATTTTGAAAAAGAACTTGGAGTCATTGGTAATGCCATACCAATCGACATTGGTGCATTATATAGATGATCTATTGATTACATCGAAGACAAAGGAAGGATGCAAGGAGGATACAATTGTATTGTTAAACTTTCTCGGGGACAATGGTCATAAGGTGTCTCCTACGAAATAGCAATATTGTCAGCGAGAGGTGAAATATTTGGGTCATTTGACTGAGAAGGGGTCCAGAAGAATTTCGAGAGAAAGAGTAGCAACAATTGTGAAAATGAAAATACCGAGTACGCAGAAAGAAATGAGAATGTTTCTGGGACTGGTAGGATATTGTCATCAGTGGATTCCAACTGTTTCAGCTATTTCAAAACCTTTGCAAAAGCTGACACATCAGGATGTCTCAGACCCCATAATGATGGATAAGGAATGTATGAGAGCATTTGCTGAATTAAAAGAAAGTTTGTGTCAAGCACCAGCTTTAGGTATGCCTGATTACACAAAAAATGTTCGGTTGTTTTGTCATGAACGAGATGGATGTTCTTTGTCTGTCTTGACACAGACACATGGTGGTGTCAATCGACCAGTAGCATATGTTTCAGCTACTTTGGATCGGGTTGCAGCAGCCTTACTGGGATGCTTGCGAGCAGCTGCAGCAGTCCAGTAGAATATAACCCAGACTGGGAATATTGTGATGGGTTATCCTCTGACAATAATGGTACCTCATTCAATTTTGTTGACACGCTAAAAGGCGCAATAGTTGACCAATGTAAGATTGACACGTTATGGAACAGTGATTCTTGGGGCACCTAATGTGACACTCAAGAGATGTACAGTGCTTAACCCAGCAACATTATTACCAGATGAGAGAATTGACTCAGATAAAATAGATGACACTGAACATGATTGTTTGGAAGTTACAGAATTGTGCACAAAACCAAGGGCAGATATTAGAGACACTTGCCTAGAAGACAATGATGAAATTATCTTTGTTGATGGTTCCTGCGTCAGAGATAACAGGGGTACACTGAGAGCAGGATATGCGGTATGCACAATTACTGGCATATTAGAAGCTTCATGGTTTAAAGGAGCGTTTCTGCTCAGATTGCAGAATTGGTGGCTCTTGCAATCTTGCAATCTGGGAGAAAGCTGGCAAGTGAATTGCAACTGTGGGGAATTGTTTTGGCAACCTGGGAAAAGGAATTATATTAAAAATAGTCAAATGGGTTTCAATAATTGTGTTTTGTCTAATTGGAATTTGGGGAACAAGTAGATTAATCACATGGGTGAAAAAGAAAATGTTTTAAAAGGATAAGAAAAGATTTGATGTTCAAACGAATACAATTTATGGGAAAGGTAAAAGGAAAAAGAAAATTAATGCAAAAATGGGCGAAACAAGATTTCGAATTTTTGAAAATAAAATAGATGAATTTATTTGGGTTTGTGTGATGACATAATTAGTCATCCGAGGAGGGATTGCAGGAGCGTAAGTTTTACTGATGATTTAATTAATCAATAATGGTCTGATCATTGATGAACTAATATGTGAAAAACTGGTGACTTTTGTATATGGCCACCATAATTCATTTTGTTTTCTACTTAGGCTAACTTTAGCTAAAAGTGCAGTTGTTTTCCATTGCTCAATGCTTACATTTAAAGAGTGTGATTAATAGCTTATAGACGTGTAGACAGCTACCCCTGGTGGGTTTTTGTGTTATGTCTAACAAGGTCAGATCGATTAGGCCATTGTTAGAGTTTGGCTGTCCTATTGTTTAGAATGGTCACTTACATGTGGTTTCTTCCTTGAGGGTGGAAGTAGATAGAAACAATATTAGAAGTTTCTTCCTGAACCTAAAATTCAGACGATGGAACAATGGATCCACAGACGAGACGGAAGAGAAGAAGAAATTGTTACACATTCATAGTACACTGAATTTTCATTGGTCAACATTATATTTACATAATCATTAGCTAGACTCAATTCATAACTTTTAGTTATCTGACTTTAATTTAATTGGCTGAATTGTATAACACCCCATGTCTTGACCAATCATGAGTTTTGTAGAAATCAGGGGAATGCTCACTATTATCTAAGAGAGTTTCCATTTGACTTTTCAAGAAGATAGTCAAAAATGTGTATGGTGACACAACACCATTTGCAGTAAGTCTCTTAGGACCCAAGTGGTCCAATTCACATCTTACCTGATCTTGCAACACAAAAGAGTTCAGAGATGCAGTGGGTGCCTTCAACATGCACCCACAAGTCCTGCTCAGTTCCGAGAAGTCAGTCTCTCAGTCGTTGGAGCAGATCCCAGCTCGCATAGGCATAGTATGTTGGTTTTTACCCTACGGTGGCTGGGGCAGAATCCTTTCTTTAGCTCCCAACTGGAGTCAGTGAGGGTGCAACATCCTCCATAGCGTCTTCCGCAGTCCTTAATGGTGAGTCGAGAGCAATTCAGTTGCAGTGCAGGTCCAAACCGCCAATCATAGCCTCAGTCTATTTTTCAAGCGGCAGCCCGAATCCTGTAGCAACATTGGTATCAGCAGTCCCTCCTGGCATATGGGATTGCGCTGCAGATGGTAAATGCAGAGCTTTCCCTTCTCACACCCCCATCTAGCTACTTGGCAGATGATACATCTTTGGGGCCTCAACCTCCCCTTCTTACGTTCCTTTTCCAGACACCAAATAATTCAGGGCGTGCGTCTTTGAAGTTTTAAGATGGGATTCTATTTCATTTGCAGTGGACATCTCTCTTTCTTCTTTTTCTTATGAAAGATTCCTCTCACAGTGACAAGACTCTGAAGCTGACTGTCCCACAACACAGTTCATGGTAGTGACCAGAGTTCACATCGGGATGTCAGCATATGGTTCATTCCAGACTTCCAGCCTTACTCTCTTCCTGAGATGTCCAGTCTCCTTCCCTGTGATCTATCACTGAATAAAAGAGCAGTCTTTTGAAGTGTAAAGGAAGTCTCTTCCATTTCCCTCCAGTGTGTGTCCCACCCAGCTCACAGTAATGCAGCAATACACAAATCTGTCTGGGGGATTCCTCTCCTCCTCATGTCCTCATTAGGCAGGCCTGGGCTTTCCAAAATGGAGCTAGAATCCCCTATATAATGTACCATTGCAGGCATACTCACTCAGTGAACAATTATGGCACACTTTCGATCCAGCACTGTTACCTTTACATGTACACATGGATTCAGTACACATCCTCAGTGCACTGTTTAGCACTGAACCTTTTCTATCTGTAACCAGGGTGTGCTATTTACAAATACTCACACTGCCAGCTCACACACACACTCACTATTTGCAGGCTGCACAACACTTCCCCCTTCATGTACTGTACTTCCTTGCAAGCAAATACACACCTAGCACAAGCTTTCATTGCGCACACACCCTGCAGCACTACACCTGTCATGTTATGTATTCCTCACATGCACCCTCTCACATGTACAACACAGTACTGATCTACCTCTGTACTGTACCCTTCCCAGGCATACTTACAACCCCAAAGTCACTATTCCTATGCTACGCAGCACTCCACATCTACTTGATGTAAGTCAATGGTGGTTAAGCACACAGCAGCCACATTTTTTAAAGATGAGTAATCCCGTAGGCCTCACTCCAGTGACACAGAGTAAAAAGGTCTTGTTCACTACTACTGATCACTACACAGTATACTGCCACCACTGCGCTCCTGCTGCTTAACTCCTGGAGAAGGTGGAACCCTTCCACCACTATCCAGATAGGTCTTTGGGCGTCACTCCGGGTCAGACAGGCCTGTCTCATGGATTGCTGTCTTATGTCATTGTGCCCATGCATGATCTGGGTTCAAATCTGACAAAAACAAATCAGCATTAGGGATACAGACACCTGTACAGTTGGGCCCTCCGGCCAGGGGTACACGTCTTTACCAAGCAGTGGACTTTTCCACCCCAACAGACACACCTCCTGGATAAGAACACCCCGAACCAACTCCTAACCTGGAGGGAATGGGTGGTCAGTTCAGTAAAAGCATCCATGAAGTCTGTCAGCATTCCGGTGGCTCACTCCGGCTCAGTTCTCCACTACAAAATATAACACTTGCAAAAAATAGGCCATCTCAAGAACTTGTGATTTTCTTCTTTCATAGCCATCATTCACTTCAGTGACTTCTGATCTGTTTGCACAACAAACTTAGGGGGTCATTACGACGCCAGGGGTAATGTGGCGTCCGTACCGCCAACAGGCTGGCGGTACGGAGACCCGTATTACGACCGCGGTGGTAGCGCCGCGGTCGCACCGCCGGGGCCGGCAGTTTCCCGCCATTTTAGCCCCGGCGGTGATAATCCACCAGGGCAGCGCTGCCCTGGGGATTATGACTCCCCTACCGCCAGCCTGTTTCTGGCGGTTTGCACCGCCAGGAAGAGGCTGGCGGTAAGGGGTGTCCTGGGGCCCCTGGGAGCCCCTGCACTGCCCATGCCCTGCACTGGCATGGGCAGTGCAGGGGCCCCCTAACAGGGCCCCGGGCAGCTTTTCACTGTCTGCTATGCAGACAGTGAAAAGCGCGACGGGTGCTACTGCACCCGTCGCACGGCCGCAACACCGCCGGCTCCATTAGGAGCCGGCTCCTATGTTGCGGCCTCATCCCCGCTGGGCCGGCGGGCGTAAACTTGGTTTGCGCCCGCCGGCCCAGCGGGGATGTCGTAATTGGGTCCGCGGGAGTGCGTCCGCATCCGCCCGCCAAGCTTGTAATGACCCCCTTAGTGCCAAACAAATATGGGTGGAACTTACACAAGGCCCACACTTTGGCAAAGCACTCCTTCTCAATAGCTGCCTAGTTCTGCTCTCTGGACAGTAATCTCCTACTAATAAAGGGTACTGGACACTCTCTACCTTTGTCATCCGGTTGAGTTAACACTGCTCCAACTCCTTTGTCAGATGCATTTGTCTGTAAAATGAAAGGCAGACTGTAGTCAGGCACTTTCAGTACCGGTGATGTGCCTATTGCCTTCTTCAGTTCCTCAAATGCCTTTTGACACTCTGCAGTCTATATTACTTTCTTGGGCTGTTTCCCAGAGGTCAAAGGAGTCAATGGGGCAACTATACTTACATAGTTGGCCACAAAGTTTCTGTAGTACCCAATGAGTCCTACAAAGGCCCTCACTTCAGTCTGGGTAGTAGATATCTTCCACTCCATCACAGACTGATATTGGCATCTAACGGGCAAACCCTCCTGTTTTCTACCTCATGCCCATGGTAGACTACAACGGACTGCCCCATCTGACACTTAGTTACCTTGATGGTTAGTTACTACTTCTGTATCCATGCCAACACCTGTTCCAGGTGCCTCAAATGGTCTTTCCATGAATTGCCGGATACTGCAATTTTATCCCAGTAGGCCACGTAGAACTCGCTCAACCCCGAAAGAACATGGTTCACTGTTCACTGAAAAGTGGCAGGAGCATTCTTCAACCCAAAGGGCATCACCTTAAACTGATACAGCCCCTCTGGTGTAGAAAATGAAGTCTTCTCCTCAACGTTTGGTGCCAAAGCTATCTGCCAATATCCACTGGTCAGATCCAAAGTGGAGCACCTAACCGATCAACAAGTTCATCTGGTTGGGGAATTGGATGGGCATCGGTTTTGGTTACCTCATTGAAGGGATGGTAGACCACACAGAACCGCAAGTTAGTAAACCCTTGCTTTGGTACTAGAATCACTGGATTAGACAAAGGACTATGAGATCTCTCAATGAATCCAAGGTCCAACATTTTGGCAACTTCTGCCTTAATGCATCCCTGAACCCGGTCAGACATTCTGTCCTTCACTGGCAGAGTGCCACCCTTGACTATGTCATGCATATATCACAAACAAAAAAGGGTACACTGTTCCTAAAAAGAAAAAACAAAGTCAGGGCACAAGCACTCCGGACAATTCTAAATTTTAGAAGCAAAACCCCTCACACATCCACTGGATGTCATGCTTCATCATAGGGCTAGCTCCTTGTCTGACTGGTGCTGCAATATCTGACGGGCCCCTCAAGGGGGCTCTTTGCCGGAGATCTTGAAAAATGTGTCACGTGATAGAGCCCAGTAGGGAAAAAAGTAAGTCTGCTGGAAAAGAGAGCAGGATATGAAAAATAAAATAAAATTGACTCAAGCACCTCAAAAAAATGTTTTAATTAGAACACCGGGGTCTTGACCATGCAGTAAGTCAGGGAGCGGCACATAGCCATGACATTCCCTGCAGAGTCCCTCTGGAGGTAAGGCTTCAGCCTGTTCACATGGAACCCTCTCTAACCTTCCGTTGTGGCACCTGTGCCCACCAAGTAGTTTACCTCAGACACTTTCTGAACCACCTTATAGGGCCCACTCCATTTGTCCCCCAAAGTCCTGGGACAAATGGGCTTCAGCACTAACTCCTTCTGACCTTCCTGATACCCATTCAGCATAGCTTTCTGGTCATACCATTACTTCATCAGCCTTTGGCTAGCCTGAAGGAGAGAGAAATCCAGCTCCTTGCTTATCCCTTACTCTGACATCAATCATAGCTACCGTGACAATGAGCTCAGTATTAGCCCTGACAAGCAGATACTCTGTGCCCTCTCCACTGGCTGCCAAACACATATCCTTGGTTCCAGGGATTATCTCTTAACGCTTAAGGTACTTCCTCTCAACAGCAGCGCAGAAGACTCCAGCACCCCTCAGAGCAGGCCCTTTATTCCCATTGATAGTAACTTACAGCACAAATCCCATTGTATTAGAATGGACCTTTACCCACATGTAACATGCTTGCGCTATCATGGGTGCTGATGTGTCAAGCTCTTTCTTTTGACAGCCTCTCTTGTCGTGTCCCAACTTGTGTCACCACCTTGGACTTAGAAGAGCTTCCTTGCCTTTACTTCTCATAATGCTCCTTCCTGGCCACACAATTACTATTTCTGTGTATCCTGGGATCTGTCTGAGTCCCATGAGAACTACTCTAGCCATTATCTTCTGGCTTGGAAACAGTCAGTGGAGAGTCCTTCTCTTCCTTTGGCTTAAAACCATGCTGTTCCAGCTCTTTGTGAAGCCTGTTAGCTAAACATAAATCAGATAATACTGTGTTTTATGGATCCCTCTATCAGATCAGACAGGTACTATCTATACACTCCTCATTGAGTTGCTCTGTTCCCAACTGGTTAAGGGACTGAAAATCCCTGGCCTCCATCCCTCTTACCCAGTCATTCAAACTACACATTACACCATGAATCCAAGTCTCAAACACAACCCCATTGTCTTGCTTGCAGTACAAAATCCCTGCAGGTATTGAGCTGCCTTCAGCCCAAACCTCTTAATGAGAGCTTCCTTAATTCACTCCTAGACCATCTGGTCTGCCACAGGCATCGTCCCAATGATGGTTGTCCCTTCCAATGGTATGCTCCCCATTATGACAGCTGCCTTAGACACCTCATGTAAGGCCTACGCTTTACAAGTGACCTCAAAGCTCACAAACCATTTCAAAATATCCTGTCCTCCAACATACACACAATGTTTTGGAACCTTGGCCACAACTTGGCCTGAACCGGAGTAGTCACTTATTCCAGATGGAGTGGAGTTGTCATGGCAGCCATCCTATGTTTTTTTCTCTTGAGGGCTAGTCTTTCCCTTTCCAGGTCTCTTTCCTTTTCCTTCTGTTTTTCTTTCTAGTCTCTGTTTCTCCCCTCTCTCTTGCAATTTCTCTTCCTGGGTTCATTTCTCCAGTTTCTCTCTCTTTCTCTCCTCTTGTTCCTGGTGAACTAGCCTCTCAAACACTTGGGCTTTCTCATATTCCTCAGCCTTGGCTTTCTGAAGCATCAACTGCAAGCTTCGGATCTCTGCAAGCCTCTTTTCATCCAAGTGATTTACGCCTAGAACTGGGGACAGTGGTAACCTAGAAATTCAAGGTGGTGAGCACATTTGAGATATTTTAGAAACTAAAAGTGATGAGTGTCCTGGTGAAACTCTAGAAAATGGATTAGGGGAAACATTCAGAATGCGTCTGGGATATATATGTGCTAAGAGGTTCATAGTGCCTGACTCCACAACACTCTCTTCCTGGGTTCCTACTAAGGGTCCCTCCCAAGAGTCACCTACAACCTCCTCCCATTCACACAGTATCTCAGGCTTGTCCCTAATCAAACTAGCAAGGAGCTCTCTATCCTACACCTGGGAACCCTCCAACCACTGTTCCTACATAAATCCTTCCTCTGATCTATGCACATGGTGTTGAGGTCAATTTCCAAACCTGTGTTCTCCATTGTCTGAGCATGTTGCCTTTGTGCGTAGAAGACAAAAATTGTCTTATTGCAGCACTGATGTAGATTGTAAATGGACAATGCCAGCTTTGTATTTTTGGCTTCTCAGAGTAAGGCGGCCCACTGTTTGTCGTCAATTGTCAGAACCACTTTCAGAGGGTGACAGGGCACACGGGAGCTACTGGGCCAAACTCTGGTGGTTGAGGTTTTTTACTCCTGATGTCCTGGGGCCCGACCTACAATAGATCCTATGCAGCTGGGCCAAGTACCCCTTCTGCACTTGACTCTCAGTGGTAGCTCCGGGGGAGATGTGGAAACTGAACAGTGAATATGACTCATGTACACACAGTATGAACAATAAATCAGTGTCCACCCAAATACCTGCTTTTATAAGGAAAAGTAGTATTTTATTTCTAACTCTACATAGGCAAAGTAATCCGAAATTCACAAGCAGTAACACAATCCCTTGAGGTTGGGGCGCTAGTAGTTGTCAGGCAAATCCCTGCCCTACTCTCATTCATATGCAGGGTTATTCCCCATTCATCAGTGACTGCATCCAGGGAATGCTCGCTATTAGACTGCACTCAATCATTCCCCTTTGATTCTCGAGAATTATAGCCAAAAATGGCCATGGTGCTAAAGCACTGTATGTCGCAGGGCCCAACTGGCCCAATTCATGTATAGCACAGAAGAGCTGAGTGCTGCAACGCTTGCCCACAAGTCCTGCTAAGTTCGGAGAAGTTGGGCTGCTCGCAGCCCATGTGACAGCACCCAGAGGAGCAGGGATGCTCTCCTCAGAGGATATGCTGGAGGTCTCAGTTGTCGGAGCAGCTCTCAGCTTGCCAAGATACAGTAAATTGGCTTTCACCCAACAGGAGGAGTGCATTTGGGGATTTCTTTCTCTAGCTCCCGACTGGAGCCAGTGAGGGTGCAACATTGTTAAAGGTGTCTCCGGCAGTCCTCGGTGGTGAGTAAGGGGCAATTTACCTTACAGTTCGGGCCCAACCCGCCAATTGTAGCCTTAGCCTATCTTTCAGGCAGCAGTCAAACTCCTGTAGCAATGTTGGTACCGGCAGCCCCTCCTGGCATACGGAGTTGCCACAGTACTTTGTAATGTGGGTGCAGGATCTTCCAGCACAAGCACCCTGGCCCAGAAAGTCACAAGTCTTGGCACACCTTGATGTAGTAACTTAACTGGTGGCCCACTCTAAAATATGGGGTTCACCGCAGGGCGGCAGTATGGGCTTAGCAAGACCCGCACAATGGTCAATGTTTGGCTCAGTCTACGGTAGCCATCTCCTAGAATATGGGGGTTGCTGTAACAATCCTGCACATGGGCTACAGCCTGACTGGTGCTCAGCAAAACCCTCACACATTGCACAGGGAATCCTCATAGTTGTGATTCTCACTGGGCCTTGCTCCCTCCAACACTTTCCTTTTCTCTACAGGGCGCAATGGTCTTAGAAAGCAGGCACGCACTGGTGCTCTAGGCTCCAGGGCATGTGATCTCGTTTTCCCTGGATGATGTCCCCTCACCCAGCAGGGAGACTAGTAGGCCTTTGCCCCAGTCCTTGCCAAAAGAAAAGTCTTGCAGAGCTTCCCCTTCTCAAACAGCCCATCTGGCTGCTTGGCAGTTGGCAAATATTTGGGGACTCAACCTCCCCTTCTTATAGTCCTTTTTAAGACACCAAATGTGATTTAGGATCGAAGTCTTTAAAGTATTATGTGAAGGGTTCAGCATCTTTTGAAGTGAACACTTCTCTTTTTCTTCTTTTCCTCATGAAAGACACCTTTCACAGCAGACAAGACTCCGAAGCCGATTGTCCAACACCACAGTTCACAGGAGTGGCCTTAGTTCACACCATGATGTCAGTCATAGTGATATGTGATTTAAAAGATTAATCCCATACCCACATCCCTACTCCTTATGATTCCTTTATCAGCCCCATCTCCCTTCCTGAGATGTTTTAAGGCCCCTTCCTTGTAATCCATCACTGAATCAAAGAGCAGTCTTTTGAAGTGTCAAGGGTGTCTCTTCTCTTTCCTTCCAGTGTGTGCCCCACACAGCTCACAGTAATGTAGCAATGCACAAATCTCTATCTGGGGAGGATTTCTCTCCTCCTCATGTTGTCACCAGGAAGGCCTGAGCTTCCCAAAATGAAACCCAGGATCCTCCATATAATGTACTATTCAAGGCACGCTCAGTCAGCACATATTCACAGCACACTTTTGGTCCTGCACTGTAACATCTATGCATGGTACCCTTATATGTACACATGCATTTGGTATACACACTCAGTATGCACACACTGTTCAGCACTGATCCTTTTCTATCCTTAAACAGGGTGTGTTTAAGGATTTACAAGAACATACACTGCCAGCACACACACATTTGCGTGCAGCTTATACCTTACCTTTCAAGTATTGTCCTTCACTCAAGCACACATACACCTAGCATATGCTTTCATTGTGCATGCACTGCACAGCATTACATATGTCCTGTCATGTATTTCTCAGAGATGCATACATGCGCTCAGCCTATGCACTAATCTCACATGTACTACAAAGTACTGCTTTATCCCTGTACTGTACCCTTTCCAATCACACATACAACCACACAGTCATTGCTCCTATTCTATGCAGCACATTGAGCTGACGTAGAGCAAGAGTGAGTTAAGCACACAGCAGAGGAACATTTAAAAGGTGAGTGAGAATGTAGGCCTCACTCCGGTGACACAGGGTAAAAAAGTCCTGGTGACTACTACTGATGGTTAATTCAAGGTGTGGCAGTAGCCATCCACCGCTTTGAGGGTAGCGCTGTCAACCACAATCTGTAAGCCAGGCCTATGTCACGGCGCACACACATGATCCGCATTAGTGAGATGCAGACAACAGTACAGTTGGGCACTCAGGGCAGGATTACAGGTCTTTACCATGCAGATGACCTTTACGTCCCAATAATAACCATTATACAGTTATGCTTTTTTGCGTGGCTTCTCTCATAGCAAGATTGCAGTTGAAGGTATGGCATGGTCTTCTCTAAATGCAATATCCATTGCCTCTGCTTCCAATTTAGCAGTGTTCTTCTAGTTGGTCATAACATTTCTACCTGTTCATGCTCCGTGGATGATCTTTACAAAACTATGATTTAAATGTTGCTTAAGGGATGATGACTAGAACTGCAATTTGACTCCTTTAACACAGTTCCCCTGGGTGTTTTTCATCATATCCTTTTGGACGCCACCGTCCTTATCTCTGACGATTCAAGTTGTCTGTTTTTTTCGTCATTTAATTATTAGTCATGATGAAGGTGGAACAATTATCAGCAATGATCAACCGAAAAGTGTTGACGTTTTTAATCGTCCATTGTTGTCCGGCCTAAAGGAAGAATTGGAAATTTGATTGATATCGTCTGTTTTCTTGGGACTTGTGAGGTAAAGAAATAGGGGCTCATTTTAAACGGCCAAAATAGTTTTAACATAACATGTATTTTTTCCTGTTTAGGCTCTTTCTTGGGAATATTCGTTTTTTACAATTACACTGTTGTCTGTCTAATGTATGATATTGATTACAATTACTTCATTACATTATTAGACATTAGATTGTTTGAAATATTTTCTTGAGAAATCAATGATGAATGAATTAAGCAAGATTAATGATTTGGAATATACTATCTACTGCATTATCGTTAGTAGTTTTGGGACCGAGAAAAAATTAGATTGTGCTTTCTAGCTGAGTGGATAGTCTACTGTTCTTTTCTCCCATATCCACTCTGTGGTTTTGGATGTACATATGTTCTCTGTGCCGGGACGTTCGTCATTCTTGCTATGTGTGGCTTCCAGGAGATGCAGGAAGACAAACTGATGCCCAGATAAGCAACTCATCCAATTGCTCGACGCTTGAGTTAACAAAGCTGAACTTGTTTCTCACACCATTGTTTGGGTTTAACATCATAAGTTTGGTTTTAACATTATAAGTTTGGTTTGTGTATTTTAATGAGAAGGCCTTTGTTTACAAAACAGACACACATCTAATAGAAACAGCAGACCTACTGAAGTCTTGTAAACCAAGAGTATTGTTGGCAAATAATACTGTTCTTTCTTCTGCCTTAACAGGGGATGTCCTTGGTACAGTGGGTAACCTCCTTGACCATCTGGTTAATATACAGTGAAACAGACGAGCAGCCCAGGTGACACCTTTGGTCAAGGAAAAGGATTGTGTTTCTCCAGTAGTTGGCCAGGTTCCTGTATTGGAGCCAGATCACGAAGTTTAGAAGGTTTGAGGGGACCCAATCTCATGTAGAGAGTTCCACAATAAAGACCTTGGGACATAATTGAAAGGTGACTGGACACACAAAAATACAACATACAGCAGAAGTGTTTTCAGTTTGACAAACGTTTCCAAGATTACATTGAAACCGAGGACCTGGTCTTTTGTGCCCATCTTTTTCCTGAATAGGTTGAACAACACTCAACCTAGGCTTCAAGCAAGGACAATACTACAGAAGATAAAATTGATAGTAGATTGTCCAAGGGTTGGGGTGAGAATTTGCATGATCACAACTATCTTCCCTCATATATTGGTACTATTTTTGATCGATTACGTGTGTAGTACAGGGCCACCACTTAATGTAACATATAACATTAAATGTAAAATGGGCAGAACGCCTCCAAAGAATGGGATTCAATTGTACAGATTGTCCAGAACACTGTCAGGCCCCAGGGCTCCCCCACTTTTATTTGTTAATGGATGTGAGAGTTTCTTTTAATGTGAAGGACTTCACTTTTGCTGACCTCTGAGTGGCATTAGGAGGGTCCAGTACATGTTCTCCCTCAGTGGGGTCATGGAACAAGGTCGAAAAGTGCCTGAACCATTGATCTTCGATTATGTGTAGTTCGAGTTTTGCCAGTTTGCATTTGCCACCATGTGCTATGATCTTCCAACCATTTATGTGAATCCACCCTTTTAAGATCTTGGCATTTGGAGGATTCTCATTGACCTTTTCTTTCTTTTTTAGCAGGGATGTATTTTAAGGGCTTGAGTTTTGCTACCTTCTTCTGTCTACAAACGGTGTCTAACCAAGGATGTTGACTATGCCTTATGGAAGAATGGTTAACAATCAGTTTAGAAAGTAGATTTGATATACTATTGAAGGTGAATAAGTACTGATAGAAGCTTAGAGGAGTATCACGTGATGCCAGATATGTCACCTCCAAGACATGAGCTACCAAATCATTAACTAGTTTAATAGATTAAAATGACCTTGTGGTTTCACTTTAATTTTTTTCCTCTTGCTTTTTAAATAAGTATGAATACTGCTGCTAAGCACTATGTGCTTCTGGGGAACAAGATGACTGCTTGTGACAACAAATGGACAGCTAGAGAGTGGGTGTTCACTTTCTGGGCTTTCTACTACTGACATATCAAGAATAATATGTCAGCGAGAGAGATCTATTGGTGGAGCGTACATTTTAGTAATGCTTTTAGTGCACCAGAAGTCAGCATTTGGTAACATTTATATTCACTTTTAAAAAGCCTAACCTAGAGAAAAAGCTGCACTGACATGTGTAGGAAAGTACCATCTTGCCTGGCATGTTACCCCTATTTTCACTGTATGTATGTATGTTTTAGCCCCTGTGTCACTGGGATCCTGCTAGGCAGGACCCCAGTGCTCATAGTATGTGCCCTGTATGTGTTAGCTGTGTGGTGCCTAACTGTATCACTGAGGCTCTGCTAACCAGAACCTCAGTGTTTATGTTCTCTCTGCTTTCTAAATTTGTCACTGCAGGCTAGTGACTAAAGTTACCAATTCTCATTGGCACACTGGTACACCCATATAATTCCCTTGTATATGGTACTTAGGTACCCATGGTATTGGGGTTCCAGGAGATCCCTATGGGCTGCAGCATTTCTTTTGCCACCCATAGGGAGCTCAGACAATTCTTATACATGGCTGCCACTGCAGCCTGAGTGAAATAACGTCCAAGTTATTTCACAGCCATTTTTCACTGCACATAAGTGACTTATAAGTCACCTATATGTCTAACCTTCATCTGGTGAAGGTTGGGTGCCAAGTTACTTAGAGTGTGGGCATCCTGGCACTAGCCAAGGTACCCCCCCACACCGTTTAGGGCAAATTCCCCGAACTTTGTGAGTGCGGGGACACCATTACACGCGTGCACTATACATAGGTCACTACCTATGTATAGCGTCACAATGGTAACTCCGTACATGGCCATGTAACATGTCTAAGATCATGGAATTGTCCCCCAATACCATTCTGGTATTGGTAGGACAATTCCATGATCCCCCGGGTCTCTTGCACAGAACCCGGGTGCTGCCAAACTGCCTTTCCGGGGTTTCCACTGCAGCTGCTGCCAATTCCTCAGACAGGATTCTACCCTCCCAGGGTCCAGGCAGCCCTGGCCCAGGAAGGCAGAACAAATGATTTCTTCTGAGAGAGGGTGTTACACCCTCTCCCTTTGGAAATAGGTGTGAAGGGCTGGGTAGGAGTAGCCTCCCCCAGCCTCTGGAAATGCTTTGATGGGCACAGATGGTGCCCATCTCTGCATAAGCCAGTCTACACCGGTTCAGGGATCCCCCAGCCCTGTTCTGGCGTGAAACTGGACAAAGGAAAGGGGAGAGACCACTCCCCTGACCAGTACCTCCCAGGGGAGGTGCCCAGAGCTCCTCCAGTGTGTCCCAGACCTCTGCCATCTTGGAAACAGAGGTGTTGGGGGCACACTAGACTGCTCTGAGTGGCCAGTGCCAGCAGATGACGTCAGAGACCCCTCTGATAGGCTCTTACCTCTCTTGGTAGCCAATCCTCCTTTTCTGGCTATTTAGGGTCTCTCCTCTGGGGAATTCTTCAGATAACGAATGCAAGAGCTCACCAGAGTTCCTCTGCACTTCCCTCTTCGACTTCTGCCAAGGATCGATCGCTGACTGCTTCAGGATGCCTGCAAAACCGCAACAAAGTAGCAAGCCGACTACCAGCAACATTGTAGCGCCTAATCCTGCCGGCTTTCTCGACTGTTTCCTGGTGGTGCATGCTCTGGGGGTCACCTGTCTTCACCCTGCACTGGAAGCCAAGAAGAAATCTCCTGTGGGTCGACGGAATCTTACCCCTGCTAACGCAGGCATCAAAAGACTGCATCACCGGTCCTCTGGGTCCCCCTCTCATCCCGACGAGCGTGGTCCCTGGAACACAGGAACTCTATCCAAGTGACTCCCACAGTCCAGTGATCCTTCAGTCCAAGTTTGGTGGAGGTAAGTCCTTGCCTCCCCACGCTAGACTGCAAACCTGTGTACTGCGTGATTTGCAGCTGCTCCGGCTCCTGTGCACTCTTCCAGGATTTCCTTCATGCACAGCCTAGCCTGGGTCCCCAGCACTCCGTCCTGTAGTGCTTAACCCTCTGAGTTGGCCTCCGGCGTTGTGGGACCCTCCTTTGTGACTCTGTGCCTTCTCCGGTTCACAAATCTTCCAAGTGCCTGTTTGGGTACTTCTGCGGGTGATGCCTGCTTCTGTGGGGGCTCTCTGAGTTGCTGAGCGGCCCCTCTGTCTCCTCCTTCAAGGGGCGACATCCTGGTCCTTCCTGGTCCCCGGCAGCACCCAAAAACCTCTACCGCGACCCTTGCAGCTAGCAAGGCTTGTTTGCGGTATTTCTGCATGGAAACACGTCTGCAACCTCAAGCACACCGTGGGACATCTTCCATCCAAAGGAGAAGTTACTAGCCCTTTTCGTTGTTGCAGAATTCCAAGCTTCTTCCATCCAGAGGCAGCTTCCTTGCACCTTCATCTGGGGTTTTCTGGGCTCCTGCCCCCCCTGGACACTATCGCGACTCTTGGACTTGGTCCCCTTGCCTTGCAGGTCCTCAGATCCATCCGTCCTCAGTGCTTTGCTGGTGTTTGGTGTTCTTGCAGAATCCCCCTAACACGACTATTGTGTTCTATTGGGGTAGTAGGTGTACTTTCCTCCTACTTTTCAGGGTCTTGGGGTGGGGTATCTTGGACACCCTGACTGTTTTCTTACAGTCCCAGCGAACCTCTACAAGCTCCCATAGGTCTGGGGTCCAATCGTGATTCGCATTCCACTTTTGGAGTATATCGTTTGTGTTGCCCCTCGACCTATGTTTGCCTTTTGCAACCTATTGTAATTCTACACTGTTTGCATTACTTTTCTGACTCTTACTTTCCTGTTTTGGGATTGGGTACATATAACTTGTGTATATTACTTACCTTCTTACTGAGGGTACTCACTGAGATACTTGTGGCATATTGTCATAAAAATAAAGTACCTTTATTTTTAGTAACTCATAGTATTGTTTTTTCTTATGATATTGTGCATATGACATAAGTGGTATAGTAGGAGCTTTGCATGTCTCCTAGTTCAGCCTAAGCTGCTTTGCCATAGCTACCTTCTATCAGCCTAAGCTCCTAGAAACACCTCTATTCTACTAATAAGGGATAACTGGACCTGGCACATAGTGTAAGTACCACAGGGTACCCACTATTAGCCAGGCCAGCCTCCTACAACATGTATTTTAAAAGTGTTCACATTTACACTTATGACAGACATTGTGCCTACCATGGCAGATGTTGTGCCTACCAGAACTGACAAAGTGCTAACATGAATTAACAATGTTGAAATTATATTTCAATCATTAGAATGAATTATTATTAGTTGAAATAAATACAATTTGTAATGATTTATGATTAATTAGTGTAAGGTTACCTGTGCGCAGAAAAATAAATGCACATTTCTGTCATACTTTAAGTGACGCCATAACATTCTGCAAATATTAATGGAACGCTTTTGCAAATTTTGATGACATTAATGCTGAATTCATAAGTTTGCATATTATGTGTTTTATTAAAGATATTATTGCAGTGTAATTTTGTGTTTGCACAACTAAGCCTGAAGTCGTCATATTTGCAGCAGTGGAATGCTGAACCATTTCTTTCCCTCCAACATGAATTTTTTTCTCATTAGGTTGTTTCACATAATTAGTAAAGAGTCCTATTGTATTATGTTTAAGTTTTACAATGCAATGTCCTTGACTGTTTTGACATTGGAACATGATGACTGAAAGAAAGTAGTAGTATTGTTGTTTAAAGGAACTGTTCCCATGAGAAAAAAGAAAACCGTCTTGTGCCATAGGAAGGAACATGGATTGCAACAAGTGATGTACAAACTTTTAAACTAATGGAGTCACACGGAAAGGAGAGATGACTTCACACCAACCCTGGGAGAGTTTACTGAAGTTTCAAATTTGACTTGTGTTATTATTCCTATCGGACACTGCCCCTTTTTTGTATTGTGGGCTCATCAAATGGATTCAATCAAACTAATGTGAGTAGTCCTAATCAGGGAAGGGCTTGTAAGTTTCAGTGGCAGTCCTTTCTTGAATATTGTTCTGTTAACTTCTCCCATTGGACATTTCCTGATTTCCATGTGCAGCCTGTGTTCCTTCTCCTACCTAGCAGCCCCAACATGGAACACACTACCTCTCAAGCTCAGGCAGACTATGTCGCTGATGCAGTTCAGGAAGGACCTGAAGACCTGGCTCTTCGACCGATCAGACCTTTTGGGTGATTAGCCGCAGTTTACAAATCCATCATTGATTGATGGTGCTTCTACCAGAGTTTGCTGATGATCTACATGCTTTGCTGACAAAACTGAATTGAATGCTGAATCTGGGAAAGGTATATTCTAATACATATGCTATTTTCCCCTGAGAGTTAGCTTGCTGACACCTGTCTTATTTTCTTAGTTAGTTTAACTTAGCCCGAGATAGATGTTTTCCAAATTATTTTTGCCTTTTTTTTTTTTTGCCCGCTCCCACGCATGCTTGCCCTGATTTGGTTAGTAATAGGGAGAACCTACGTCCCAATCCCTGAATTGTGAATCTGTGCAATCCACTGTCTGAGCTGAAACATGTCACTGTCTCACAAGTGACTGCTTTATTAACATTCATTGTTGTTATTGAATGTTTAATGGTGTTGATGTTGAGTAGATTAAATTTGTTTTGTAGATTTGGTCAGCCTATGATTTTCATATATCTTTACAATTTGATTGTGTACACAATTTATGTGACTTTGACAGGGGACTTCTAAGGAAGTGGAAATGCAGATACACCCCAATGTTTCATCTGACCATAACCCTATCTCACTCACCCTCAGCCTAGTGTTAGGGCGTATTCGTGTCTATTCTCATTCCCTAGGTACTTGTTGGTCGACCCTGATTTCTCTTAGGTAGTGTCTAACTCTCTTAAGCAGTTTCTCTCAGTAAACATGGGCACCACCTCTCTCTTAGTAGTTTGGGACACAATGAAGGCTTCACTGCGCAATATATCTACCAGTTCAATAAGGCAAAGCAGGATTGAGTCAATCAGCTAGTTCAGGAAATAAGCCTTTTGGAAATTGCCCACTCCACGGCAATTAAGTTGGGTAATCCTGAAGAATGGGCACTCTATGCCCAGCGTATTAGAGCTCAATCCCTGTGGAGCCAAGGCCTTAAGGAAAACGTGATGGCCAGTTATACTAAACACAAAGTGGTGCAATATGAGTACGGGGAGAAAGTGGGCCATATCTTGGCCAATCAGATGATAAAAGGGCAGGTAAAACGATTGAGCGTTTTATTGGCATGGATGGATCTGCCCATATCCTTCCACAATTCATTGCTATGCAATTTTCTTTAATTTAGAGGGATCAATGCAGTCAATCCATGGCTCTGTGAATGCAAGACCTCAAGACCTATCTGGAGAACAGAAGGTTATCGAAAATGGATGTCACTCAGGGAGTATCGCTGCAGGTAGATGTTACAACTGGTGTGCTGGAATATGCCCTTACTGCGCTCCCCACTGGAAAGGCGGCGGGGGAGGATACTATTCCATTGGAATTGTATAAAGTATTTAAAGCAATTTGCTACCTCAATTTCTTGGTCTTCTACGTTGTGTTGATGAGGTCGGTAAGGTCCTTGATTCCTGGAATCTGACGAAGATCATGGTTTTTCTTAAGAAGGGTAAACCACCAGATTAGATGGGCTCATATCGTCCTACATCAGTCATCAATGCGGATGCCAAGATTTTTGCTAAGATACTCGCCAATCGCTGGGCTCCAATATTACGCCATAAAGTCTCCATACAACATGGTTTTGTTCCCGGCCTCAACAATATTAGTCATACTAATACTGCAATTGCTGCTTTTGATATTGCGAAGAAAAGGAGGATTAAGTTGGCAATGATTCTTTTAGACGCTGAGAGCTATAATGGGGGAGGTTGGGCTAGGTGAGCAATTTTATAAATGGGTGCACACTCTGGCCCATATTTATACTTTTTGACGCTAAACTGCGCTAACGCAGTTTAGCGTCAAAAAGTTTTGCGCCGTCTAAGGCCATTCTGAAGCGCCATGCGGGCGCCGTATTTATGGAATGGCGTTAGACGGCGCAATCAGACCGGCGCTGCCTGGTTTGCGTGGGAAAAAACCACGTAGACCAGACAGCGCCGGCGTAGGGGGAAAATGGCGCATGGGCGTCTTAAAATGGGGCAAGTCAGGTTACGTCGAAAAAATCGTCTTAACCCGACTTGCGCCATTTTTTAACGACGCCCATCCCCCATCAACATGACTCCTATCATTGTAAAGATAGGAGTCATGCCCCCTTGCCCAATGGCCATGCCCAGGGGACTTCTGTCCCCTGGGCATGGTCATTGGGCATAGTGGCATGTAGGGGGGCACAAATCAGGCCCCCCTATGCCACAAAATATTATAAAAAAAAAAAAAAAAAAAACTTACCTGAACTTACCTGAATGTCCCTGGGGTGGGTCCCTCCAGCCTTGGGTGTCCTCCTGGGGTGGGCAAGGGTGGCAGGGGGGGTCCCTGGGGGCAGGGGAGGGCACTCTGGGCTCATTTTGAGCCCACTTGTCCCTTAACGCCATGCCTGACCCAGGCGTTAAAAAGCGGCGCAAATGCGCCGTTTTTAGCCACGCCCACTCCCGGGCGTCGCTTTTGCCCGGGAGTATAAATACCACGTAAAGGCCTGGGAGTCATTTTTTAGACGGGAACGCCTCCCTTGCATATCATTAACGCAAGGAAGGGGTTCACGCTAAAAAATGACGCACATTCCGGGAACTTTGGCGCTATTCGCCTCTAACGCCATAGTATAAATATGGCGTTAGTTGGCGTTAGTTTTGCGTCGAAATTGCGTCAAAAAAAACGACGCAATTTCGGCGCAAACGGAGTATAAATATGGCCCTCTGTATCAATCCCTGGCTACTAAGGTAGCCCATGCTGGCATTACTACAGCTTCTTTTAACATACAGAGGGGTACCCGACAGGGTTGCCCATTCTCTCCTCTTCTGTTTTCTCTATACGTTGATCAATTCTTGCGGGCATTACAGAGGAATGCAGATATAGAACCATTGATTTCTGGTGGATCTGAAATGAAAGTCTGTGTCTGTGCAGACGATATGGCAGTCTTCACCACCAGTTCATCTGTAATTATGGAAGTAATTGTGGAGGAGATTGATAAATTTTGTTCAGTTGCCTGGTATAAACTGAATGGTGCTAAATGTCAACTGCTTCAAAATCATAACCAGGGTATCCCACCGCCAGGGTTGGTCAATATGGCTACGTATTTGGGGGTTTAATTAAGGACTCGATTCAACAAAATCTTTAAACTAAACTATGAGGTGTTGTTACAAAATTTCAGTGCTAAGCTGTGGTTCCGGAATAAATTGCCAATTTAAAGTTCACACAAGCTTTATTCGGTCAGAATAACCATCAAAGCAATAACTTACAATAAAATCATGATCTGTACATAATAAATATATAACAACAAAGTTAAAAGGTAGGTAGTAAGGATAAGATAAAAATACTATAAAATGAGGGATCTACAAATGTACAAAGAGAAAAAATTTAAAATAAATCTTCACATATGTATCCCGTCCTATAAGTAAGGGGGAAATGTCAAAGTTCCTTTTGTTGGCTGCTTTTAACTTCCTCATCGGTAATTTATAAGAAATTCAATGAATAAAACAATTGGGTAGAATAAGGTAAAATCAGGGATCAATTAATATCAAATCACTATAATCCTTTTTTAAAAAGTGTGTACGTATATGCCAAGCGGACGCAAGGAACTTGCCGAACGCACAGGTTA